>NC_134470.1:9719559-9765731 GCF_964194025.1 Convolutriloba macropyga
CCAATTTATTGTTTTTATACTACAATGGAGGCTATATTTTCGTGTGTGTGTGAGAGACGGGGGGTTATGATGGGAGAAGACCTAGAGCCTCAAAACCATAGATCCACACAAAGTCATAGACGAATTTTAGTGATTAGTTCATGGCCATGCTAAAAAAAAGTTCGGATCTTTTCTGTTAAGTCACATAATTTTATTGGTTCTCAAAACAGTACAAAGTTTTCTAATGGTACTCTAATGGCTTTCCAATCCTCTAAGAGAAGCACTGTTCAAATAGACGAGAAAAGTTTTTCTTCGGAAAGTTGCTACTTAGGTTATGATTTAAGTTCGACATTTTGAGTAATGAATTTTAGGTCTCGCACTGTCCAACTAAGAATCTAGCGTTTCTAATTTTTTTCTCTAAATTCAAAATTTTGAAATTACAATTTTTTAAAAATAAATTCCAAATTTCACACTCATATTATCCCCAATCAAGAACAATTAAATTGAATATCTTTCTTTAATTTAAGTGTTCTACCTAATTAAATTATAATTTTACACAGTCAGAGTAAGAAAATAATGTGTATTTATAAAAGAATATTTTATATTATGACAGGTGAGCATGTGGGGTGTTAATAATATCCACCTACAGAAGATTCGAGATTTTTTTAGTTCGATTAGTGTATTCGTTCTGGCAGAAGCAGAAGTTTGCTACTAGTTCACAGCTTCCTAGTATACAATTAGCGTTCACAAGTTTTTCATCAATAAATTATGCGGCTTTTTGATATCGCAACGTGAGGTGATCAGAAAAACTATTTCTCTAACTACTAGTTAATTTTTGAATGAATTTATTTTTTATCCGTTAGCAAGATAGTACTACGATCAAAAAAGTATTTTAAGACTGAATATTACGTCAACAATAATAAAACTGCCAATTGGTTTTGTCCAATTGAACTGACATCTGTCCAATCAACAATTTCTTACAGGATCCTTGACCTTACTTACACTATCAATGAGCATTATCATTCGGACAGCTATATTAGACTGAATATTTTTGCTTAAGAAATAAGCGCATTAGACTATGCTTTCCTAACTAGATATTGATGGTTTTATGGCGTCACTCGGGTCGTTGGCCTCGTTTCAAAACATCAACAACTACATACAATGAAGAACAGAAGTCTTATAAACATTTAAATTGCAGATTTGTATCCATTACTTGTACAGATATGTATCCATTATTGTAGCTGCAAGTTGGCCTTATTAGCTGGTTCAGTTAATAGACTATTAGAATTTTTTCCATTTCTGACCCCAGATTAGTTGGCGCAATGAGTTCGCACATCTTAGTGCACGTGCCTGATTTTTACATTATAATTTACTATGTAAGGACACTTGTTCTGTAATTTTGCGTTGTATAATTCACTGGGGGCAGAAACAGAAAAGGTCTGAAAATTTTTAGAGTTTCTTTTGGCCAATGGTCTGATTTCAGGTATATATAATAACGAAATCTTAGTCAAGCCAGGGACTTAGTGCCCTGACACGAGGGATCTTCCACTCGAGTGCTAAGCACGAGGGCCGAGGGGCGTCTGAAATTTTGTTGTAACGGTTATAGAGATCCACAGGGTACGCAAGTGTTGAATTTCGTTGGAAATTGAAGTTAAGAGTAGAATTTTGCAGATTAGTGAAAGAGAAGTTTTCTTCTTAAAAATATACAGGAATGTGTAACCAAACTTTTCCGTCTCCGATAACGAAGCAGCCGATTACTTATAGTGGTTTGATTCAAGTGTCGAAACTTTTCTCACTAGTCTAAGTCTAAGTTCGGATCTTTTCTGTTTGTGCCCCCCAGTACGTTATGCTCCCCCCAATTACAGAGCACCTGTCATTACACAGTAAATCATTATGTAAAAAAATGTTGCACGTGCTTCTGGGGGGGGGGGTGCAAAAAATATGCACCCACTAAGCTGGGGGGGGGGGCGCACAAATGGAAAAGATCCCTAAGTTCAATCATTCAAACTAAGCTCGCGCTCGCTCCCTCGAAGTTTTAGTGAGCGATAAAATTGTACCCTGATTTGTTTTCTTTGATGGTTTCATAGTGTCACTCAGTCCTTGGCTTCGTTTCGATCAACACGATACAAAGAAGAGCAACAGTCTTATATACACCTAATTTACAGATGTGTATTCATTACTGTTATAAGCGTGATTTTATCTGTAAGTTGGTCTTATTGGCTTGTTTAGTTATTAGACAATTTAAACACGCATCTTACACATTTTAAAATGACAGCAGTCAACAACTTTTTGTTATGTATATAGCAACTTCTGGCATTTTAAATTTTAACCTGAGGCTCTGCAGACTTTTGACATTTTGAAAACAGCACGAGCGTGGCATAAACGGAAAACCGGAAAAGATTCTAGATACAACAGCATTGCTTAATTTTAAAATTATTATTAACCTTTTCTCAGAGACGGCGAAGCTTTGAAATCGCCCCATTGGATTGCACCATTAGCCCAAATTATCAATTATGTCATCGGGTTCAATGAGTTCGCCAGCCTCCCCCGTCCCGACAGGTCGCTATAACCCCCCGTGTTGTTCTGCAGCTATCAAGACTACGGTGGATCCGAGTGAAGATATTTTTGCCAAATTGAAATTGCCTGGATGGAGGGGGAGGTTCAACAGATTCTACTTCTCAATGCTAATTCATACAACGATGCTCATTATGGAACCATGGGAAGCCAGGTTAGCTAACAACAACCACTCCCCCCCGCCTCCAGCTTTTTACTCATATAGTTTTAACGCCTCCAAGCGCATATGTTTTTTTCGGTCTTTCCCATTGTAGCCCCCCCCCCCCAGCTTAGTGGTAAGATATCCTATAGCACCCCGAATCATGTTAAACATACCATATTGGGGGGCTATATCTTCGTGAGGGGGGAGGGGGTGCTATAATGGGAAACACCCGTTTTTTCACATCGTACTATAAAGTACATAGTTTGTAACCTTTGATAACATTTTGGAAAATATCAAGTTTTCAAAGGAAGAAGGGGTGGAAAACGACTGACAATAATTTAAGAGCAAATAGTTGCATCTGTAAAAGAGAGCAATCTCCTCTGTTATATTTCTTACGCTTGAAAAGCGAAATTACCTTTGCAATGTACAAACAACAAACGGTAAAGAATGTTTAAAAATAACTGCCATTGTCATCGAACCAAGTTTGAACGTTAAGAATTTGTGTCTAATTTTTTTCTCGCTTGAGCAATTTGATTTGACGAGATTTGACCGGTCTTCAAGAACCGAGTCGACGTGTTGTCGAAAGAATTATGTAAGAATTGCGGTGATTAGCGATGGAAAAAAAAATTTCACCGCAAAGCGCCCGCATCTTTTAGCGATGAATGCGGTGAAAACGTTGAAATTTTGTAAGATTTGCGATTTTTGTCTCATCGCTTAAACGGTGAAAAAAACTCATCGCTATCAACAGGAAGCAGTGAAAAAATAAACTTTGCCGCTGAAAACCGCGAGTCTTACAAAAATTCACCGCTCTCAACGCATTTAGCGCAGAGGTTTTTTTGCAATACTTTCTGCGGTGAATATATTCGATAAATTTAGCGATAATTGTTGTAAGATTTGCAATTCTTAGCGGTGATTTTTCTTCACCGCTCTCAACACATTCATCACTTTAAGCTTTGCGAGTTTTTGCAAGATTTCACCCCATTCTCCGCATTCAACGCTAAGAATCCCAATTCTTACATCTTCTCACCGCATTTAGCAATTTTTAGCGTTGACACTTTGACCTGGGAGGGCGATAAGTCTCTGAGCAGTTCTCTTAGAGTTTTGGAAAGCTCTTAGTGTACGGTTTAGTGATGCTGCTGAAGAATGCAAGAGACGTCAAATTTTTATGGCATTAAGTGCTATTTCGATCGACCACCTGCTCCACACCTTCAGTTCATGATAAGGCAATAAGAGTCATTTAACCATTTAGAGGCAATCCACAGTTTGTGATGCAACAGTGGTTTTTAGAAGTTTTATTTTTTCCCGCAATTAATGAAATTAAATTTTGCCTGACAAATTGATGCTCAAAATTTTACTGTAATAATAGATCGAAAAAGCGTTTTTCGGGTACCAATTGAGGATTTTTATTCCACTGTACTCTTCGTTGAGAAAAAATCAGAAAATAACAGATTTATGAAGTTCCCCATGTAGTAATTAGTTTCAATTTTGTGAACTAAAGAAACCAACCAAAAATACTAAACACTAATGCAATGCATTTGACGTAGTACAAAACATTTGAGATGGTTTCATTTTTTTGAATAAATTGTAAACAATTTAAATTTTTGCAAACAACAATTATTTGATCTTTCATCTTTCCTATTAAGTCCCCAAGCGTTGAGACAATACAACCTATACACCACTCATGTGAAATACACATTCGTATTGTACAATTTTATGGGGGATATAATAGGACAGATCACAATTGTTAAGCCAGGATGAAGAAATTGATCGAGCCACAGAATAAGGTTATATTAGAAAAATGGCATTTAAAAAGTCGTGGAACTGTTTCTTGCAATTAGCAGTTCCTAAAAAGCCACTAAAAGGAAATTTTGTCCGCAAACAATTCACAGCCCAACCCTATATGCGCCAAATTGTTTCTCGTCAGATTTGTACTCCAAATGTACACTCTTAGAAAAAAACCGGGGTCAAAATAATGGAAAGGAAAATATAACTAAAATTAAGATAAATTAAAAAGTATCTCCCCTCACTGCTTCATTTTCTTCCTTAAAACTCACACTTAACACTGGTGAAGATGCAATATATGTCTTCGTTTTTTGATTTTCAATATTTGTCACTTTCCGGAGAACAAATTTAAAAAAAGCAATTTTTTGCAAATGAAAAGTTTTTTTTCAAAGATAATGACTTTCAAAGACAAATTCTTTAAAAACCAAAAGACCGATTGTGTCTTCGTATTTATATTTGATGCTCACCCTAGTCAAGGCCAGATGGTTATCTTGCAAGATCTTCCAAGATTCTTGCAAAAAACGGTTATCTTGAACGATCTTGCAAGAAAATGGCTACCTTGCAAGCTCTTGCAAGACAAGGGCTATCTTGCAAGATCTTGCAAGAAGAATGGTTATCTTGCAAGATTCTTGCAAGTTCGTTCCGGTCAAGCTCTGCTATCATTGGTTGTTTTAAACGCATTATCTTTCATTTAGCGCAAACTATTACAAAAATATAGTGGAAAGAGTTTTCAGAGATCATTTGAAACAAAAATTATACCAGATATCTGTATTTTATTACAGCCGTTGGTATTTTTACTGGTTACTCTAATTTATTTACATTAATTCGTGCTTCAAATTTCTTGTTTTGCTACAATGGAAAACAATTTACTTTCTTTTTCTAAATTGATTCAAATTTTAGTTTGAGCGGAAGAAAACAAAGCTGATGCTATTTTGGTTGTAATTATGTATCACAATGTAGAAAAAATTGATGGGAAGCAATGGTCGCGTCTCATTTTGATCTTTTTCGATCATGATCCATTTGTTTGCATATTTGCAAGATGAATGGTTATCTTGCAAGATTCTTGCAAGACAAAGGGTAATCTTGCAAGATTTTGCCAGAATCTTGCAAGATCTTGCAAGATAACCATTCGTTGTCGACTGGGGCACTGTCAAACAGATAGACATTTATGGTTTCGGTAGAAATTCCTTTTATTTGTGTTTGGTTTTCTCACAAAAGACAGCGAAATTTTTTAACAGAAAGTGTTCGGCATAATATTTGTTTTTTTAAAGCTTTTATCACTTAAATGAAATAGAGAAAATGTCGACCACACAAAAACACTTTTCATTGCACCTGTAATATTAGGTGCAGAATTTGTTCAAATTGTACAATTTCATGGGGGATATAATAGGACAGATCACAATTATTAAATCAGGATGAAGAAATTGATCGAGCCACAGAATAAGGTTATATTAGAAAAATGGCATTTAAAAAGTCGTGGAACTGTTTCTTGCAATTAGCAGGTCCTAAAAAGCCATTAAAGGGAAATTTTTTCAGCAAGCAATTCACAACCCAACCCTATGTGCGCCAATTTGTTTCTCGTCAGATTTGTACTCCAAATGTACACTCTTAGGAAAAAACCGGGGTCAAAATGATGGAAAGGAAAACATAACTAAAGTTAAGATAGGCTAAAAAGTATCTGTATCTCCCGTCACTGCTTCATTTTCTTCCTTAAAGCTCACAATTAACACTGGTGAAGATGCAATATATGTCTTCGTTTTTTGATTTTCAATATTTGTCACTTTCCTGAGAACAAGTTTAAAAAAAGCATTTTTTTTGAAATTGAAAAGATTTTTTTTCAAAGATAATGACTTTCAAAGACAAATTCTTTAAAAACCAAAAGACCGATTGTGTCTGCGTATTGATATTTGATGCTCACCCTAGTCAAGGCCAGATGGTTATCTTGCAAGATCTTTCAAGATTCTTGCAAAAAACGGTTATCTTGAACGATCTTGCAAGAAAATGGCTATCTTGCAAGATCTTGCAAGACAATGGCTATCTTGCAAGATCTTGCAAGAAGAATGGTTATCTTGCAAAATTCTTGCAAGTTCGTTCCGGTCGAGCTCTGCTATCATTGGTTGTTTTAAACGCATTATCTTTCATTTAGCGCAAACTATTACAAAAATATAGTGGAAAGAGTTTTCAGAGATCATTTGAAACAAAATTTATACCAGATATCTCTATTTTATTACAGCCGTTGGTATTATTACTGGTTACTCTAATTTATTTACATTAATTCTTGCTTCAAATTTCTTGTTTTGCTACTATGGAAAACAATTTACTTTCTTTTTCAAAAATTGATTCAAATTTTAGTTTGAGCGGATGAAAACAAAGCTGATGCTCTTTTGGTTGTAATTATGTATCACAATGTAGAAAAAACTGATGGGAAGCAATGCTCGCGTCTTATTTTGATCTTGTTCGATCATGATCCATTTGTTTGCATATTTGCAAGATGAATGGTTATCTTGCAAGATTCTTGCAAGACAAAGGGTTATCTTGCAAGATTTTGCCAGAATCTTGCAAGATCTTGCAAGATAACCATTCGTTGTCGACTGGGGCACTGTCAAACAGATAGACATTTATGGTTTCGGAAGAAATTCCTTCTATTTTTGTTTGGTTTTCTCACAAAAGACAGCGAAATTTTTTAACAGAAAGTGTTCGGCATCATATGTGTTTTTTTAAAGCTTTTATCACTTAAATGAAATAGAGAAAATGTCGACCACACAAAAATACTTTTCATTGCACCTGTAATATTAGCTGCAGAAGTTTTTGTCAAAAAATAATTTTCTCTTGGACAAATTTCTTGGTGACCTGATTTCGCGAGTCACAAAAATTTGCCTAGAATCATTGTCGAGACTCCTGATCCATATAAGAGAGAGCAGAGCAGCCTCAGCAAAGCTTATATTTCCCAGGCTGAGGTTCCAGCCGGGAGCCGGTTTTGGGGCCAGACGGTTGCAGGCGAAATGGCTTGAGTCCAGAACTTCATACATTCATGTCCAGACTTTGTGCATTTTGCAATGTTTCTAGATTGTGTAATCTTGAACGCACGACTTCCCCCTCGTGCGTTCTTTTTTGGTCTGGACATATCTACTTTCAGCCGGGGGTACCTTCCTTGAATTATTAACATAAAAAGATCCTCTTCGACTTTTATTTGAATCGGTTTCGGTTGGCACCAAATTTTCATACTTCGAGTTTGGCTCGACATTAATGGGTGTTTTAACTATAGCGGTGGTATTATAAATTATTGGTAATTTATAACACCCCCCCCCCCGCAGCTTACCGAACTTATACCCTCAATGAAGGGGGAGGGGGAGATAATTTCATAAGGGGAGACTATAATGGGAAAGACCCTAAA
Organism: Convolutriloba macropyga; assembly: GCF_964194025.1. Classification (NCBI taxonomy): domain Eukaryota; kingdom Metazoa; phylum Xenacoelomorpha; order Acoela; family Convolutidae; genus Convolutriloba; species Convolutriloba macropyga. The sequence continues at coordinate 9,727,431 of NC_134470.1, forward strand.
TATGTTACATATTGAAAAAAAGGGGTCTTTCCCATTATAGCCCCCCATAAAATTATAGCCCCCCATTATGGTATAATTACCATGATTTGGGGGGGGGCTATAGGTTATCTGACCACTGAGCTGGGGGGGGGGGTATAATGGGAAAAACCCGAAAAAAAAAATAATTCCGTTCTGTTTCAGGTTGTTCACGTCCGTTATGATGTGTATCCTGTTGATGTCTTTGTACACATTCTTTGTCTACTTCCCCCCGTACGTCCTACAGATGTTACAATACGTGCGAGTTGTTTAGTGACAAATACAAACAAACATACAGAAACAGACTGTCAGAAGTCAGAAGCAGAAAATGCCATTTAGAGTCTGAATATCAATCACCTAAGTGCCATTTAGTTGGGTGAACTAGTCACAGAAAAAAACTTTGGATCTTTTCCATTCGTGCTCCCTCCCCGCGTGTACGTTATGCCCCCCCCCCCCCAGTTAGATAGCACGTGCCATTACATAGTAAATCATTATGTAATAATATGGCACGTGCGTCTGGAGGGTGCAAATAATATGCACCCACTAAGATGGGTGGCACAAATGGAAAAGATCCAAAACTTTAACCTTGAATTTGTGGGTCTTTCCCATTAAATCCCACCCACGAAATTGTAGACCCCTTGCTGTATAATTACCAGGATAGGGATTCGATTACCAAAGATACGATTGATGGGGGGGTATGATGGGAAAGACCCAAATTTGTTTTATGAAGCTATTTGCTCCTCCTCCTGCTACCCCCTCCCCCTGCAATCGTATGTTTATTTTCATAGTTATGATTAAGTGGTGAGGCAACTGTGGGGGGGGGGGAGTGGGGGTTAAATTCGGTTAATTACGTGTAGTTACGCGTAGTGAATTACGTGTAGTTAGTTACTCAGAGACACGAAACTCGACAAATCTTGCCAGATACGTGCAAGATCTTGACATTATAGAGAGTTTCAATGACATTTTGATATAAGTTATTAATATCTGATCGCTATAAAGCTGATTTTTCATAACCAGCCTTAATGAATCATGATACAATTGATCTCGTTAGCAGATCCTGTTAAACAATTTCCATGCAAAGATTTGGAAAATGGTACATTAAAGAAATGTTATCTTACCAAGAGTCTTTGTCAAGGTCTTATTATTATTTCGTGTTTCCGACAAACTAAAAAAATCCTAAATAATTAAAGTTAAACATTATAAAAAAATTTTTGCCTTAATATATTAGCCATTTTTGTAAGTATAACGAGTAGTCCATCAATTTATCAATTTGTAAGTGCTGGTTTCCAAAATTCATAATTGTTTTAATTTATAATTCATAATTTGCACTAAATATATATAAACAGCAGTTTATTAATAGCAATCGGTGTAAGTGATTTAGACAATTGGTGTACGCGTTTACGAATATTTCATTTTCTTCTCTATAATTTGGTTAGATAATTATTTAAGGTTCTAAACTCATTTTTTTTGGAGAAATTCACACATTTCTTTTCTTATTGAAAATAGGTTTTTATCGCCTGATCTAACCCTTTTCAGCAAAAAGTCAGCTTTAAAAAATTTTTGATCTCGAACGAAAGTTGAGGCAGTTATTGTAAACGCGTTGGTATTTTTTATGAAAAGTTTTCCATGACCGTTATGAAGAGGTTTTGTTCTCGAACATTCTGTGACTTTTTGAGTGACTGTTTCACAATGTAGTTCTTCATTTTTGAGTGACCAAAATTGCACTCTTTCTGAAATAAAACTCGCTCGTGAAAGCAAAAGCGAAACTAAAAGCGAAAATGGTTGATGAGTGGTCAAGATGTCAGACTGGCAACCTGGAGGTCAGTGGGTCGAACCTTGGTGTGTTTATTTTTTGCCCATAAAGCAATGCTATTCCACACCCCCTCTTAATTAAAATAACCCCCACCCGTTGTTTGAAAGCAATTCTTCCGACGTTGGTCGGTTTATCTTTATTTGTATATGAACGAGACCGCTTGATAGAATTTTATCAACTAGTTGTAAGTCCTTATGGTATGCGACCTTTTTTTCATTCCGAAAAATAAAAATTTAATTATTGTTTTGATTTGTCAAGAGAAACAATTGAAATTTCAACTGCTGGGAATTTGCTATACAAAATTCTGGCTAATTGTGGCGCCTGTGAATAACATAATTATCTGAGCGTTTTCTCTGATTTGCAGTTTCTTTAAATAGACCTTCTGTTGATAAATGATCTACAGTTTTGTTTTTAACAATAGTGTTCTAACTTAATCTGTATTGCGAAATTCGATGCTGTTGCAGCTATATATATAATAATTCCTAAATTTTTTTTTGGAAGTTGCATTGTTTTTTAGCGTCAACCGCAACCAGTTGACCTAATTTTTTCAACGTGAGTTGCAGTAAAAATCGTCCCAAATCGGCAACTATATAGTCAAATGGTTTTTTGACAGTATGATTAGACTTGTTTGTTCAGAGTACGTAAGAGCTCCATACTTATGGGACAAACCAGCTCTTCTCTCAAAATGTGAACATATTACGACTTGAAGGTCTCAGCATGAGAATATCATTATTTTGCAAACTTTATTTTTTCCCTTTTTGAGAGAAAAATGAAAACTGATTTCCACATCAAAGTCAAAAATATTTTTCCACAGTTTTAAAGGGTCGCCTTCTGTCTTTTAGTTTAAAAATTGACCCGAATTGTGAATGATAGGGGTCAGGACATTTCTTCCACGCACATTACTGAGCCTCCTTGTTGATATGGCCAGGTGTTTAGATTAATGATTGTTTTTGCGCTGATAATGGTTTGTGAAGCGTAAAATGAGGTGTAACAAGGAGGCTCGTTAATGTGTGGTCGCACGTGATGTTCCGACCCGACCTCATCTACATTTTTTACTTAATTGTCAACCAAATGAAGAAATAACAAAAATAGATGTTTGAGTTTAAAACAATTGTTACACAACCCATCTACTAATTGAATTATATAATGCCATGCCTCATTACAGCGCAAATGAGATCTGAACTTAAAGAGACTACGAGACAAAAAAACAACCAAACAAACAAAGCAAAAACGAAAAATTAACGGCAAAAACTGAATATCTAACTTTAAAAGCACATAGTAACAACGTCAAAATGCAGTTAGATAAAAACTTAACTACCCAAACTTAATTTCCTCTATTTATACAGCGGATGGAATGTTTTATTAATGAGACTAAGTTACACGTCAACAAAGAGAACGATCAATGAGGCGAAATTCAAAAATTATTCAACATTTTTTAAACCAAGAAATTTTAAAAGTCTTAAAAATAATTAGCTTTTAACTTGATCAACCATGATAAAATACCACGAAGTTACTACAAAACCCAAAGGTCTTGTCTTTAGGTAGTTTAAGACTTAGAATCGAACCAAAGAAAAACTTAAAAATTTGGAAACGATTTGCGAAAACACAAACTGTTGCTACCATTAAAATTATTAGCTATTATCTGAATATTATGTATTTTTAATTCAACTCTTATTTCTACAAATTCAGCTGCAGGAATTATAGTGAGAGATTGAATAAGTTTATTTGGGCCACATTTATAAACCATTGCGATCTGTTACTACGCGATTTTTCTGAAAGAAGAGAAAAAGAAGCTCAAAAAATGACCACTCAAAAAACGTGTATAAAAACGCATATTGTCCAACAAACAGAGCATCGGTGACAAATAATATCAGTAGATGTGTTATTTTTTGGAATACAAGAAATTGGATGTATTCCAAAAAATAACACATCTCATTGATGAAAATAAATTACAATTTGACGAAAAGAACAACAAAAACTGAAAATGTTTGAAAATTTATATCCTAAACTTTAAGACTAAATACTATAAACTGACTAACTGATTCGGGTAACATCATTTATTCAGTCCTCAAGTACAAGCCTAAAAGACTTTTCAGCAATTTACGGCTACCTAAAGAACAGAAACAGGCAAAAACATCAATCTCAAGAAAAAAATTGAGCGAGAAAAGTGTCGAAGGCATTAGAAAATGAACTTTTCACTATAAACTTTTATATGTTCAATTAATTTTTTAACAGCAATGTTATTTTTTTTATCAATACAGTTTCAAAAAATCAAATATGAACAAATACATTAGAACAATGAAATTTTTGAGAAAACTTGTAGTATCAACGCCATTAATTTCACCAGCTTTCAACGGAATCCTTTAAATAAGCTAAATTATGCCTCCATGGGACAACAAGTTTGTTTGCCAATCATGTTTTAGTCAATAGGATCTTACAACAAGTTTTTGAAGATGAAAACAACAACAAAGACAGGCAACAACCAAAAATTCAATAGATAATTTCCATAAGAAAGTGTCGAAGCAATTTAAATCATAAGTTCTTCTCTGAAAACATTCTATATGTTGAACGTCTTCCCTAAAACAATGAGAACCATCAGTAATAAGATAATGTGATAAGATTTCAAAAGGATCCAAAATTAAGAAAAACTAAACGAAAGTTTTAAAAAAATTTGAAAACTAGTGGCATTAAAGTTTTAAAAATAACAGGTAGAAGATGAAAAAGCTAACCAGATTAAATTTGGCTACACTAGAAGTTAAAATTGATTATGCAAGTACTAAGATTGACTAGCAGTCCACGAAAAAATCTTTAGGATCGGTTAATGTTCAAAAAAGGATTTCGAAAAACTTCTTTTCCAAACTTAACAGCCATTAAACACAAAAGCTTTTAACGGAGGCCAATAACTACGCTCAGAAAAAAAACGATGGCAGGAACAAAATGTTTGTCATGCATAGATAATTAATAAGAGATCACAATAAGTCTTAAGACTAAGAAAACAACAACAAAAACAGGCAAAAACCAAAATTCAGTAGAAATGTGGGAGAAGAAAATTTCGAAGCCATTTAAACCATTAGCTTTTCTCAGAAAACTTTATCTGTAATCCTCTGAATGTCTTTTCCAAGCCAATGAGATTAGAAAAAAATTTGGATAATGAGTATAATATATGGATATTGTGGTAGGACTTCAAAAGTAACCAATAATACGAAAATATCCATTTTTTTTCAAATTTTGAAATCTTGTGTTATTGAAGTCATAAATCGATAGTTAGAAGATGAAACCACCAAAAAATTTATTTTAGTTTCAGTAGAAAGCAATTGGGTTCTGTCAATACTGAGATTGACTAACAGTTCACAAAAATTAAAAGATTGGTTAATGTTAAAAAAAAATTTTCGAAATTTTTTTTTAAATTCTTAACAGACATTAAACTCAATAAATTTCAACGGAAGTCAATAAATGCGCTCAAATAAGCTTCAATAGGAGTATCAGGATGTTTGCTATGCATAGGTGATCAATAAGTTATCACAACAAGTCTTATGACTATGAAAACAACAACAAAATCAGGCAAAAACCAAAAATTCACTAGAGAAGTGCGAGAAGAAAAGGTCGAAGCCATTTGAAACCATAGGCTTTTCTCTGAAAAACGTATCTTTTATCCACTGAACCTCTTCTTTAAGCCAATAGGAGCTGTCAATTTTAGGATAATGTGATAAGATTTAAAAAGTAACCAATAATACGGAAATATTCAAAAAAATTTAAAACATTTCGAAATCTTGTATTATTGAAGTCATATTACTAAAAGTTAGAAGATAAAACCGCCAACTCGATCAAATTTGGTTACAGTAGGAAAGAAGAGGGTGCTCTCTTCACAGAGAATGACATACAGTTCACGATAATACATTTATGATTGGTTAAGGTTCGAAAAAATTTTCGAAAAATTATTTTTAAATTCTTAAAGTCTTAACAGCCATTAGCTGTCCACTCAAAGCACTAGATAAGCTCTATTAAATCTCTTTAAGGAACATATTGCACTGTTAGTCAATGATTTCATGCCATAAGACTCCAAAAAATTAGTAAAACCTCAAAAAGCAATTCAAAGTTTCATTTAAAATTACGAAAACTCAGAGTCGAATTTAAGAAAAAAACAAGAGCAGTTCCTTGAAAACGATTTTTTTGTTCATTGGGGTTCATTTGACTGTAAATGAAGTTTATCATTAACGGAACCTCGATATGAAAAGTGACTTGTCTTTAGGTGACTTAAAAAAACAAAAAAAAGTAGAAATGTTTTATAAAAAAAGGAACACGAAATTGGTTCATTTTTTGGCACGAAATTTAAGTTTGAAATATTATTTTTATAGAAAATATCTCAATTTGAAGAAAAATCACACTAAAAGTGATCAAATGTCCCGTGTTCACACAAAACTTCAATCCTCGATAACTCGAAAAAACAAAAATAAAAGAAATCTTTTTAATTTTGAATTCTACGCTGGACCAGCTTTTTAATGATACCACTCACATTTCTCTGCGATGAATATATTGATCGGCCAAAATTAACCGAACAAAAAAACTCATTTGAGTATATAGTTCCTTCCACAAGTGGGGTCGGAACAAAGATATCAATTATTGAATATTAGAAAGCACTTGATCATGGGGAGGAAGTTTCTCTACCATTTCGGGGAATTTTATTAAATATTTTATCGATGATCATACAAAATTATAGGATTTAATTTAGTGTGATGTTACCTGAGTATTTGCATTATTTGTGTACTGAGCAATTCATATGAGAATGTGAAATGATGTAAACGGGGCGAATCTGGTGAAAAACAAAAACAACATTTTGATGGTCATCTAACATGAAATCTTTTTTTACATGTGATCTTAAAGTTGTCTTCATTTGCTGGACCATTTTAATCAGTACGAACTCAATTTCAAGTCCCAGTGGCTTTTTAAAAGGTGTAATAAAATAATATTAAATTATACAACTCAATCTTGTTTCAAAATAGCGTACATTTATATCAATCAAGCTAAAAGTCTAATTTTTGCTATAAAACAATCCCATAAATTGTTACAAAGAGCTGACGAAGCTCAGAAACGTCTTGATGTCTGGCTCTTGGGCGAATTGTTGGGCTAATTGGTTCACATTGCATGCTAAAACATTGAAAATTAAAGTCAAGTCAACCCGTGTTGAGAAAAGCGATAAAGTTGACTCAAGAAGCGTTTTTGGCCGTTTTCATCAGTTTTTTAAGAATCATCGGTTATTGTTTTTTTCTGTCACCTGATCTGTCAATTATCAGAGAAGTGTTGATGATCTGCGTAAAAAAAATTTGGAAAACCGCTGAAAAAATTGACGATTAAAAAATGATGGTTTTGATTGGGTTCGCCAAAGTAAAATTGAGAAAAAAATAATGACGATTTCCGATGTCTGTAGTGAACAAAATTTTCAATTCAGGGAAACAATGTTAATTAGAAATCTGATTGGCCCACAATTTGTTTTCCTAATTTGGGTTTGCCATAAGTATACCTAAGAATTCAAATAGTGACCAAAGAATTACCATAGTGACCAAAGAATTCAAAATCTTGAAAGATTCTGGCAAAATTTTAAATTCTGCTGGGATTTCTATGAGTTGTGAAAACTTTCCTATTGTCAAAAACTCGTCAGTTTATCCCAGTCAAATAAACGATCTTTTTAGGTAAGATGCATTGAGAATATTCCAAGTATTGAATCATCGTTTAAGAAACTTGCATTTTTTTCCAATCATCTTGCAAGAATTTTGTTAGATTTGAGTTAGCTCATCACTAGGGTAGTGTGCAATAACAGAGAGAATTAAAATGTGCAAAAAATTTGAAACTGGTTAAACAATTCAAAACAAACAAAAAGGTCTCTATAAAGTAGAAGGTAACAAAAGATAGCTTTAGAGAAACCAGGAGACAACATACAACGAGTTTTTTCTTCAAAAGAGAAACATGACTTAAGTAGTAAATATTTTTAGTTAATATTTTAAATTCTTCTGTGAGAATTGCAAGAAAAAATGATCGGAAATACAAACATTCAGGGAAATACTAATTGGAAATTTCGAAAAATAATAATAATCCGAGAGCAATTCAAAATAACGCCGAAAAAATAGACGAAGTTGGTAATGACTAAAATATGGTAAAACAACGAAAAGCAAGCAGATTAAATTGTCTTATACCCAAAAAGGTATACAAAATTGGGATAAAAAAATGGTATACAATGCAGTCTTGCAATCATTACCCATCAATAAGGTGAGACAAAATTGCTGCAAAAAACAATAAAATTAGGTGGCGGTCAAACAAGCCGAGAGGCGAGCAAGCCGAATTTCGAAAATGAGGTCAAGTAAGCAGAACAATTTAGGGATACCCGTATTTTATGTTGCCCATGGCGGACCTAAGGTCACGTTTTGCGCGCGTCGTGGCTTTGCCGCGATAACCAGCCCGGTGTTTCCGGATTACATCCTATGGCGGATGAGAGGCATGGCCATGGAAAGCGGTCCACTGAAGCCTCTTACCAACTAGATTTCTTAAAATTGACATACTTTTGTTTCTTTGGTGCTCTGAAATACATTACACACTATAATACTATGCGCAGTGTCGACTGTAACAGTTAACAATGTATTGTTTCTGATATATTACATAACCATTACATAACTTTCGGCTTACTTTTACTTCGGCTTACGTTGCGTTCACCAAAAAAATAGGGTCGAGTTCAAAATTTCAGGTTCTTTTAACGAATAATTTTTGCTCAAATTTAAAATATTAATAATTTAAATTATGCCAAATTAACAACTTTATCACACTTTATCGTCTAACAGTTCACCGAACTAACAAAAAATGAACTCAAATTTTTTTTTAAAAAAGTCCGAAGTATTCTTTGTATTTTTAATGATAGTGTATTTTCCAAAATGTGTGTTTTAATCATAGTGTCAAAAAAGTAATTGGATCAATTGTTTTGATGTTTAATTGTGTTTGAGTTATAAACCACCATTAGAAAGATTCGAGACTTACCCGAGCTCAAGTCTTACACATACCCAAATATTCAAATCAAATAGCTCGGGTTAAATTAGTAGTAAATACTAACTAGAGTGTTTCGCGTGCTTCTGTAGTAAATAATTGAACCTCGCTATATCGATTCGTAACACCTTCCTGAAACAAATTTGTAGACACTCATGAGATGCTACTTTCGACTTAATTTTGATTTCAGCTAAATTGACCAACTAACACTTTTTGCTTTTCGAGCTTCGATAGCAGGCCAAATGTATCATCCAAGTATTGTTCCAAAGCCGTCCCAATTGGCAGATTGCTCTTGAAATCAAAAACTTTTCGCAAGCACAAGTCCGATTTTTTCGATCTTCTTTTGAGGGTTTTGGTCTCTTTTGGGCAGCTGATGGAGAAGGTGTTTTTGATATTGGTTGAAGATGGGGGTTTCGAAAGGCTCTCTAGAACTAAGACTGGCAGCATATGAAGCTGAAAACAAAAAGAAGGTAATTATAATTTTTCTATAAATGAACATTCAAATTGATATCCCATTAAAAATGTTGACAAATTTATTAAATTTGTTCGTAAAAAGGAATACTTCTACCAAATTGTTTTTTTGTTTATTGTTTATATATTTAAATATATACAATATAAATAATACTAAATTAATCTAGAGTTTTTGCCTCATTTTTTATTCTTATAAAAAGTGTGAAAAAAAACATTAATAGCCTACTTGCAAAGCAAAGCTTTTAAAACTTTATAAGATCATATAAAACTTTCGTTGACTTGTAAGAGTTGTAATGAAGAATCTTAAAATATTTTGTAAGATTGCCATTGGTGTTTTTTTGTCTAAGGTACACATCGTTTTGATATAATCGATAATGGAGTTTCTTTGAAATTTTTTTCCCTCTGAGATCTTAAATGACATTATTTGCGAAGATAGTCGACAGATTTCTGCTAAAATTCTGAGCATTGAAATTGCATAGTGTTTTTTCGGATAATTTTTGTTGGCAATAAATTACAAAACTCAACTGAATTGACTATTTTTTCATAAGCAGGAGTTAGCTTTTCATGGGCCGGAAAAAAATCCAAGCGTTTATACACTATTAAAAGCGAAAACAAATAAAATTTCAAAAATCGATCAATGAATAACGGCTTTTGAACACAGTAAGCCCCGATTGTTTCATAGAGTTGAAAAGATATGTAGAAAGAACCTGATTGATCAAGTTAAAATAAATAGATGCTGATCAGAAGACATAAAATACAACAAAATTAGAATGATATAAATCTCCAATGATATAAAAAAAAATTTCTTAAGCATATGCATAGAATTTTCTGACAATCTTTTGACAAAGCTGGCAGATTGCCGACACAAAAACTCGATAACTTCTTAGAACTATAGTTGTAAAATGATAATGACAACACACCGAGAAAAAAAATCTCTTCTTTTTAATAATTTGAGAGGTTAAAGTTTGAATACCAATTTGCATAAGTTATTGCTGCGTCTATTATTTTGCAAATAGAATAACATACACACAGTTGACAATATATTCTTAAATAAAAGTAAGGAGTAGTCCTTTTGAAATTGAAGAAGGTTATTTTAAGAGTAATCGATGTCACATATGGCAAAAATTTTATCACGCCAATGAATAAAAGTGCTCGCTCCACTAAAAATGGAAAAAAACGTCAAGGACGCATTTCAATCAAAATTCCACAAAAGATTGAAAAACTTTGAAGTGATCGTGAACTCGTGTGGTTGTAACAAAAACTTGAACAAAACGATTAGCAGGACTAGTCCTGAACTAATGTTAAAATATTTTAAAAACGAACAATCTAAACATTATTAGTTACACAGAGAAAAAATTTCAAAGTGAAGCTTATGAAACAATAAACATAAAAGTGAACAAAAACGAAGGAATTCGAATAAGTCTTCAAGCATGAATAATATTTGGAAGACCTAATTCCGTCATAATTATCAATCAGATAATAACAAGAAAAAATAATTCAAAAGCAGCATCCCATTGACACAAATAATTTGCATGGAAAGCTGTTAGTTCTAAAAATAAAAAAATAAATGAGAAGCAAAGTAAACAAAAATGAAAAAGTTACAAAACTTACAAGACCGCAAACTATGGAAACTTTTTAAGAAAGAATTGCTGCAAAATGATCTCAATATTAGATATTAAAATACGTGACGACATCGAATTCACGCTAAATAGCATGTAACTTTTTTTCCACCGAGATACAAATAGACAAAGGAGATACAATTGCAGGCTAGATTTCAAAACTCTCTACATTTAATCAAATAATCAGAAAAAAGTATACAAGCCAATAAAATCTTATGCTACAAATGAACGCAATTAATCTACCCGCAGAAGAAAGCTGATATCTAAAAACTAGATTGCATAGATTCACTTAGTTTCCATAACAAAGCAAAGTGGAACTCTGAAAAAAAGAGACTAATTGCAAAGACAACAAAAAGAAGAAAACATGGGGCAAAACCCAAAAACTATTTAATAATATATAAAAAAAAGCACAAAGTTCACAAGACAAAAAGCTATTCGCTATCAACAAAATTTATAAAAAATGAAAAATTTATCTCAGTAGTAAACCATGAGACCTGTCTTCGATCAAACTATTTTACAATATAGCAAATGATCATCACATATCGGCGAAACTAAAAAATTCACAAATAATTTTTGAAAAAATTAGTTTTCATTCTAACAATTAGAATTGAACATCAATCGTGAGTGGGGTGGACTACTATGGACATTTCAATTTTTTTAATATTCACTTATTCTATGTTTTTAAAACTCGTGATGTATTCACACATCTATGTTTTTCTAAATCTCTGATGGCTCATGCTGTTGTTTAGTAGAGGCGCCAACTTTTCTTTTATGTACTTAGGGTTGCTCCCGAAAATACATTAAGATCAGGGTTCGAAAAAAATTGATAATGGAAAGAGTCCCTCTCCCCCCCCCCCCTCCCCAAAAAAAGCAAAAGGATTTTCAAAAATTTGAGATCAATGTTAGATCAATCTGTGCGAGCCACAGCCTCACACAAGCTATCTCGGTTTTAGTTCTGCACAGTAAAAAAAAACCAATCGGATTCAGAGCCACAATACGTTCAAATTTACTGAGTCGCTTTTGCCTCAATTTCAATTGGAATTACCATTTTTCGAAACGTAAGACGAATATTGTTTAGTGAAATCAAACAAAAATATGCAAATATCACGTAATTTTTGTATGTATTGGAAAATGATCTGATCAAAGACACTTTATTTGAGTTGCGCAGTTTGCTGGCTCACGCATTGGCCGTAATTGGCATCTGGAACCTTAACCGGTAATAATCATAAAAAAACTTTTTGGATGAAACTTTCATTCTTACTTGGGAATCGAAGGCTCTGGGACTTTGAGGGACTCCTGTGTCATATAAAGTCCAGTCACTTGAACTCTGTTTAGGAGTATTCCACAATGAAGAATTGACAGTGATGATTGAAGCTTGCTTTGATGAAGAACTTGAGTCTAGATTGTTTTTAAGGGTCTCATCGTCCACTCTGTTTTGCAGAAGAGCCTAATAATATTAGAGAATTTTAAGCGATATAGAACAGAATAAAATCTCGAAATAGTTGTTCATTTCTCATTATTCAAAGGAGTTAACCGAAGAATTCTTATTACAATAGAATTAGATCTGGTTTTGTTACAAATGTTTGATGGTGGATTATTTGACCCGCTCAATGACGGTCAGTTCAAAAATTATCGGTTGCCTAGCTCAAAATTTCTCATTCGGATCTTTTCCGTTTGTGCCCCCCCAGTACGTTAAACTCCCCCCAATTAGAGAGCACGTGCTGTTACATAGTAAATCATTATGTAAAGATATGGCAAGTGCTTCTGGGGGTGCAAATAACATGCACCCACTAAGCTGGGGGGGGGGGCACAAACGGAAAAGGGATCTTTTCCGTTTGTGCCCCCCCAGCTTAGTGGGTGCATATTATTTGCAACCCCCAGATGCACGTGCAATATTTTTACATAATGATTTACTATGTAATGACACGTGCTCTGTAACTGGGGGGAGCATAACGTACTGGGGGGCACAAACGGAAAAGATCCCGGAAAAGATCCCCAATGTCTTTTTAAATTAAAATTTTAATACTCAATAAAACGATAAAATTTTTCGTTTCTTTTTTCTCGAGCTCTAGGATATATTAACAACTAACCAAGTATTTTAGTATTTTTTCTGCTTGTGCCCCCCCCCCCCCAATTTAGTATAGGTTCATGTTGTTTGCACTGCAGACGCACGAGCCATATTATCACCTAATGATTTACTATGTAATGACACGTGGTCAGTAACTGGTGGCGCATATCGTTCTGGGGGGGGGGGGGGGTGGATGGCAGGAAAGTAAAAGATAATGTATCCCTAATCAAAAATAATAAGAGTTGCTGTTTTGCTAATTGATACCCGCAACTGACCTCGAATGAAGATGGCATTATGAAGATTAGCACATTGATTTGTTTCAAATTGTTCCTTGGAACTTGCTTCTCCAACTGCCGAGTGACTTTGTGAAAGAGGTGGCATCTAAATTGTCACCATCATTAGCAAAGTTACAACTGAAAAAAAATGTTTTTTTTCGATTGAACAAATTAAGTCAAAAGCGAATCTCAAGCAACTTAACGCTGAAACCAGCTACTGAGTCACGAATTCTTTCACAACATCAATTCATTTTTAATTGCTCTCGAACGAAGTTTGAAGTAGTTATTGTAAACGTGTATGTCTTTTCTATGCCGAATTATTTCAGGACCGTTTTCTTCTAGAAGTTTGGTAGGTCATCAGGAAATTTGATTCACTGACTGACTCAAAATTGAATAGATTCGAACATTACTTTTTTCAACCTGTAGAACTCTGAAACCCTCGGGATAAATTTTACCAGTCAAAACATAAATTTACAAAAACTATTTCAAACTTTTGCTACGATTATAGTTCAGCCGAACACCATCATAATGCAGGAGGGATTACAGCGTAGATGGAAATTTGTTTTTGCGGTTCATTGCCAATCGGTTTAAATTGGTTACTAATTATTCACCGTTATTTTAACCATACCTAAGGAAGTTTATTAATGGCTCTTAAACAAAGTTTGAAACAATTTGTTGAGCAATCATTTGTGTGTCTTTGTTGCACTTCTATTCTGTGACTTCCTGAGTGCCTTTTTCGCACTCGATTTCTTAATTTTGGAGTGATCTAATTTGCTCTCTTTCTGAAGTAAATTTTATTAATAATAAGAAGCGACTGTGAACAATAAATTATCGGAACTCTTCTGTTTCGGGCCCCACAGTGTTTTTTATGACCCCCATTTACAAATTATTTGTTGTTATATAGCACGTTACTGTGTAAGAAAATTACACGTCCGCCTGGGGGTTCATAGAGAAATTATGCTAACTAAGCTCGGGAGGGGACGAAACAGAATAGATCCAAATTATCAAAGCCGTGGGTAGTTTCTTGGTTAAGATTTTGGACTGATATCCCGAAGGTCTGTAGCTCACAAAAATTTGTGGGGTCGTCTTTTCTGACACATTAATCATTTCCACGCTACGCCTCCTCTGAACTCATTTGTCGCGCTTGTTGTTCGAGAGCAATTCGTCCAACATCAGTCGGTTTATGTTTGGTTAACTGGCACCAAATCGAGTAATTTTTCTGGTTTTTGACCAGACAACCAGAACAACTTAAGGACAAAGCAATTTGAAACCTCAAAGAAAAATTTTCAGGTGCTATAGAAATTAAGACAAGAAAACTTGTTGGAAAGCGTTGAATAAAAGTTTGGATTGAACCCCATCAAAGACAATCTATAATTTTTGTCTGGACTTTTGGTCTCCGAATTGTCATTAACTGGGTGTTGTAAAAGACGACCGACAATTAAACACATTATTAAAAAGTATTAAAATATTTTTCAGACCACTGAAAATCAGAAATATATGTGAAACAATCTGAGGTCTAACTGTTTTTGTTGATTATTTGAAGTTATATTGAAAATCTTTTCAGAAATGAATGTCATTGTTATTCCAAAACAAACAATCTCTGTAAAGAATTGACAATTTTTTGCATGCTAAATTTAAAAACAAGATAATTTTGTTGAAAAAACGGCTTGGCCACTTATCACAGACGCACTGAAATCAATGGCTAATTAGACGCCAAGAAATCCAAATGAACTATCTTAAAAGTCTAAGATTGCCTTGTTATTTATCAAATGTTATTAAGTGAAAATTCAGTAATTATTAAAATTATCGTACTATTATTACAATGGCAAAATTTTGAAATAAGGTCATAGAGCAGTATTACAAAGTAATGCTGTCACATTGTTTTATTTTACAATATGAAATCAAAAAACTGTTTTTTTTTGTTACAGAACAGCAAATGAAATCAGTAAAAATATGAAATGAGTTGATAAATTCAATAAAACTAAACTGCAAGTTGAAATTTAAATTTATCGAAGACTAAATCAGCCTTTAACAAAAGGTTTTAAAAGAAGACTCTTAAAGGCACCAACAGACGACATTCAAAACATCAATAACCGGGTCAGCATCTAAAAAAATCTATTACCATTTCTACTACAATCACTAGCAGTTCACCAAATTTTAATTTTGAAAAACAACCCTAAGCATCGGGTGAGACAACAATTCCTTTGTACGCCTCCAATACCAGCAAAAGATTTCGGAGACACAAATAATTTTAAAAGTAATGCTGGAAAACTGTTTACAAATATTGGGTACAAAGTTTAACAAAAATTGCTTCAGAAATTTGACTGACCTTTACAACAACAATTTTCGTCATTAGAATGATCTGTTGTAACGAACTATGAATCGACTTGTTGAATTGCAGAATAACCCTGGTTTTGGTATTTTTGCTCATCTTTAGTGTTAAGTGTTATGCCATTTATGGTACAGCGCCAACTTTTCAACTCCCTTCTTTTTGTCTTTTCATTCTGTGTGGCGTTTTTTTCACATTGTTTTATGAAATTTTTTGCTTTAAATTTTTAAAAAACTTCACATTAAATGCCTGAGTTCAGTCTTTTCTCAGAAAAACTACAATTGACTTGAAAATAAGCCTCAAAACTCTCTCTTACTTACTAGTTGTTACGAAGTGGAAAGAAGAAACACTACTCTGATTATTAAATTTGGTTTAATTTTGTAAATGAAATGTCATTCTTCGGAATGGATTTGCGTAGCATTTTCTAAATTAAATAGCAACCTTAGATTTTTATTTTCTCCTAATAGATAGTAATGCGCCAGATTCATAGATTTTTACCAAACTAAACGTTGCAATTATGCTGAGAGTTCAAGTTCACATTGTTTTCTGCTGTTAACAAAGTTTAAGTTCAGAATTTTGAGATAGTGTTATGCACTGTCTGTCGGCGCTCATCGTACGGCGATAACTATTTAACTCTTTTCGTGTGGTCTTCTCTTTTTCTCTCGCTGAGGCATTTTTTTCCTCATAGTTTAATGCAGATGTTTTGCTTACAATGTCTTTAAATCAAGACAAAAAGGCCGGGGTTTTTCCCGTTTCAAGGCCAGCCTGTCCCTTGTCGGCAATTTAAGTCGAAAGTTCGAAAGACTCTTATTTACTTGATGTTAATGAATTGCGAAAAACTTCGATTACTAAAGACGCTTTGCGTCGTGTCTTAGATGCACTGAAAAAAATTGAATATCCTTATGAGAGACGCAACAATGTTTTCCCTTTACAAATCCAATCAATACCAGCGTAAGATGCTTACCCTACTAGTAGTTTTTGAGTTTTTTAGTCTTGAGTTGTTTGATGGAAATAGTATCAGCAAGTAATTAGGCATTTTTAAAGCCAAGACTGCTCTGGCAGAATATTATCAAGATATATATATATATATATATATATATATATATATATATATATATATATATATATATATATATATATATATAGTATAATTATATAATCAAGTGCCGAGAAGTTAAAATAATGCCTTGAAACAAAATTTCATGAAACAGTGTTACATAGAAAACATGTCAACAAAATATTTATTACTATTTAGTTTAGTGGCATCATCCTCCTCAGGTTATCAGATGAGTAAGGTTACAAAGCTTAAGTCACGATATTAAATTTCAGTTTTGAAGAAGTTTTTGGCGCAAAAA
The DNA here is from genome assembly GCF_964194025.1 of Convolutriloba macropyga. NCBI lineage: Eukaryota > Metazoa > Xenacoelomorpha > Acoela > Convolutidae > Convolutriloba > Convolutriloba macropyga. Next base: position 9,744,402 of record NC_134470.1, read on the forward strand.
TTATTATTAATAAACTCGTATTATCAAAATTGATTCTATCTGTAATAGCTACTTGATTTTTGTTTCCACTGTTTGTACTTGATTTTTTGTTTTGTGAAAGGCACTCGCAGTGCGGTGGAACAAATCAGAATATACGCTCGAAACAGGAGACTTCATCAAAAGACATTCAAAAATTCAACCACCATGTCAGCTTTAAAAAATATTTCATTTAACATATAATCTTTTAACCTCTCATAATTCATCTGTAAGTTTAGCAGATCGGCGTGAATATAAATTGATAAGCAGCACAGATATTTTAACTCACGCTTAGTCAATTTGAAAGAACTACGACAAATTTCCCACTTTAGAATGACTTTATGTCACAGTCATTTCTGGTGAACTCAACTCGTTCGTTGCCATTGCAATGGAACGGACAATAAATCATTCATATTTAACAATTATGCACCAGAAACATTGATGCTTGCCAAACTAAATATCGTGGTTATGCTGAGAACTCAAGTTCGACCTGTCTGGTACGACTAAATGTAATGGTTGTGAACACCTTTCTTCTAAAAAGTTCAATCGATGCTCCAAAATGAATTATTAGGAAGGTTGTCAACATCTTCCTATGTTTATATTAGTTCTATTATTCTATTATTTTAATGCCGTTTTACAATAATTAGTTTGAAACATAAGTAAATTTCAGTTTCGAATTTTCATGCCGAGAAGCGGAAATTGTCCTTCATATTCTCTTGGTCACTTTTATGGGATAAAGAGTTACACATGCTATGTTTGATGATCAGTATTTTTTTCTAAGTTTGGTTTTCAACGTGGAAATTGTCGAAATCTCTACAAAAGCTTGCATTCGAACAAAAAAAATATGTTTTTCTCAAGAAGGAGAGCTCAAGGATGTTCAGTATCAGCCGATTTTTGTGATTTGCTACGAAATACACTTAGGTATATTTTGCTTTAGAAGGCAAAAAGCAAATGATTATGGTTTAAGCCTATTTAAAAATTATTCTTGGAATTTTTTTTTTAAATTTGGTGCATTTTATGGGAACACTCTTCTTCATTTTCAATAAAAAAGGAAATTAGGAAATTCATTAGCAAATTTTTTAAATTAATCAAAGAAATCTTTTCGAAACGGATTATATATATATGGTCCCGAAAAAACTTATATGAAACCTAAGAAAGTTTTTCATTGGGTCTCTTTAATTTTAACTCGGACACACTTCCGGGTTATCCATCATACAATTTTTCTGGTTTCACACTATGTCCTACATTTTCAATAAAAAATTAATAGAAAAATCTAAATGACGTAGGAAATTCATTAGCAAATTTTTTAAATTAATCAAAGAAATCTTTTCGAAACGGATTATATATTAATCATACTGGGTTATGTAGGAATTATATGATTTCCTAGAATTCATACAAAGATGATATATGATTTTTAAAATATCATAGAAAAATCATAAAAAAACTTATATAATCCTCATTTTCGGTAATAATCCCTAAAAATTCTTATAAGAAAACTCCTTCAAATAGAACCAAAATTTAATTTAGAACTAAATACTGCACTTCAAAAACGTCAGGTTGATCACACAATGATAACAGATATTCGAATATGTGATCCAAATCGGTGATAAAAAATGCATGCGAGAGGGAAAAAAAGATGTTTGAGTCTTTGTATTCAGACGAGGATCATATATGATTTCTTGGAACTCATACGAAGATCATACACGATTTCTTGGTATTTTTTTCATGCTATGTTTGATGATCAGTATTTTTTTCTAAGTTTGGTTTTCAACGTGGAAATTGTCGAAATCTCTACAAAAGCTTGCATTCGAACAAAAAAAACTATGTTTTTCTCAAGAAGGAGAGCTCAAGGATGTTCAGTATCAGCCGATTTTTGTGATTTGCTACGAAATACACTTAGGTATATTTTGCTTTAGAAGGCAAAAAGCAAATGATTATGGTTCAAGCCTATTTAAAAATTATTCTTGGAATTTTTTTTTTAAATTTGGTGCATTTTATGGGAACACTCTTCTTCATTTTCAATAAAAAATTAATAGAAAGATCTAAATGACTTAGGAAATTCATTAGCAAATTTTTTAAATTAATCAAAGAAATCTTTTCGAAACGGATTATATATATATGGTCCCGAAAAAACTTATATGAAACCTAAGAAAGTTTTTCACTGGGTCTCTTTAATTTTAACTCGGACACACTTCCGGGTTATCCATCATACAATTTTTCTGGTTTCACACTATGTCCTACATTTTCAATAAAAAATTAATAGAAAAATCTAAATGACGTAGGAAATTCATTAGCAAATTTTTTAAATTTATCAAAGAAATCTTTTCGAAACGGATTATATATTAATCATACTGGGTTATGTAGGAATTATATGATTTCCTAGAATTCATACAAAGATGATATATGATTTTTAAAATATCATAGAAGAATCATAAAAAAACTTATATAATCCTCATTTTCGGTAGTAATCCCTAAAAATTCTTATAAAGAAAACTCCTTCAAATAGAACCAAAATTTAATTTAGAACTAAATACTGCACTTCAAAAACGTCAGGTTGATCACACAATGATAACAGATATTCGAATATGTGATCCAAATCGGTGATAAAAAATGCATGCGAGAGGGAAAAAAAGATGTTTGAGTCTTTGTATTCAGACGAGGATCATATATGATTTCTTGGAAATCATACGAAGATCATAGACGATTTCTTGGTATTCAGACAAGCATAATAAATAGCTTCTTGGTACTAATACGAGGAGTATATAATTTTTTTCATGGGAATTGTACAGGGACCATATATGGTTTCTTGGTGTTCATAGAAGGATCATACATGACTTCTTGGTAATCATACAAGCATCATAAATGATTTCTTGGTACTTTTAGGAGGAGTATAAATTTTTTTTCATGGGAATTGTAGAGGGACCATATATGGTTTCTTGGTATCCTTAGGAGGATTATTTATGACTTCATGGTATTCTTGCGTAGATCAAATTTGATTTCAGGGTAACAAAACGCAAATTCTTTTTGATTTCCTGGTATTCCTTCGCCACTCATTTATGATTTTTTGGTAAAAAAAACATGGATCAAATTTGATTCCTTGGGATTTTTACAAGGATTATCTAAAATTTCTCATTAATCATGCAACGACCATGTATGGTTTCCCGGTATTCCTACTAGGTTAATATATGATATATTGATTTCTTGGAAACGAGGACTATATATGTTATCTTGGTTATCATACAAGAGTCATATATGATTCCGTGGTTTTTTTATGGAGCTGATATTGAATTCGTTTATTACCATAGTGAGATCACACAAGATATCTTGGTAGTCATATGAGTTTCACATCTGATTTCATGGCATTTTTACGAAGATAATGTACAACTTTTCTTTGGCAATAATAAAAAAATCAATATGGATTACTTGGTTTTCATACGAGGATTGTATATGAATTGTTGAAAATCTTACAATGAACAAACATGATCTCTTGGTAAAAATCAAAGCATCATAAATAATTTTTTGTTAATCTTACGAGGGTCATATTTGTTTTCATGGTAAAAAAACGAGGATCCATTTTGGTTTCTTGGTATTCGTACGCGGCTCATTTTTAGTTTTTTGGTAACCATACAGGGATCATATATGAGTTATTGGTTTGTTTACAAGGATGATGTAAATTTTTTGATATCAATCTTATATTTAAGCCTCTTTAAAAATTGTTGTTCAAAATTCTTTAAACAAATTCTATGCATTTTATGGGAACAATCTTCCTCAGTGTCTTTTAAAAATGAGTAGAAAAAATCAAAAAGACTTAAGAAATTAATTTGCAAATTTTTAAAATTAATCAAAAAAATTTTTAGAAACGGATTTTTTATTTGATCACGGAAAAGAGTATATAAAAATTAAGAATGTTTTTCCTTGGGTCTCTTTAATTTCAAACGGGACACACTTCCGGGTGATCCGTCATTCAACTTTTTCTCGTTTTGCACTATGTCCTATATGATTCTTATCAATAATATTGGGTCATATAGAAAATATATGAACTCCTAGTATTCATATAAGATGATATATGATTTTTTCAATTCCATTGAAGAATCATTAAAAACTTATATAATCTTGATTTTGGGTAGAAATTGAGAAAAAATTCTTATAAAGATAAATATTTCATTTAGAACCAAACCTTAATTTAGAACCAAATAATGCAATTCAAGGACGTCAGATTGGTCAGACGGTAATACCAGATAATCAAATACGTTATCCAAGTCGGTAAAAAATCAGATGAGAGCAAAAAAATTTATTTGAGGTTTGGTGTTCGGATGAAGATTATATATGATTTCCTGGAAATTATAGGAAGATCATACAAATCTTCTTGGTATTCAAACAAGCAGCATAATTGATTTCTTGGTACTTTTACGAAGAGCATATTTGTTTTCATGGTAATTGTACAGGGATCATATATGGTTTCTTGGTTTTCATAAGAGGATCATACTTGATTTCATGGTAATCATACAAGCATCATAAATTATTTCTTAGTATTCTTACGATGATCATATATGACTGCATGGTATTCTTACGGAGATCAAATTTGATTTCAGGGTAATAAAACGCGGACCCTTTTTGATTTTTTGTTTTTCCTACGCGGCTCTTTTATGATTTTTTGGTAATCAAACACGGATAATATTTTTTGAGTTCTTGGTACTTTTACAAGGATCATATACGATTTGTCATTAATCAAGCACCGACAATGTATGATTTTTTGGTATTCTTGACAGGATCACATATGATATCTTGCTTGGTAATCATACAAGATTTAATTATTAAGATTTATTTAATTCCTTTGTTACCATAGCGAGATCAAATAAGATATCTTGGTAATCATATGAGGTTCATATCTGATTTTATGGCGTTCTTACAAAGATCATGTACGACTTCTATTTGGTAATCGTACAAAAATCAAATTGGAATTCAGGGTTTTCTTGCGAGGATTTTATATGATTTCTTGGAAATCATACGATATTCCAACATGATCTCTTGATAAAAATTGTAGCACAATAAGTGATTTCTTTTTACTCTTACGAGGGTCAGATATGATTTCCTAGTAATAAAACGAGGATCCATTTTGAATTCTTGGTTTTCCTACGCGGCTCATTCATGATTTTTTGGTTATCAAACACTGATCACATTTTTTGAGTTCTTGGTAGTTTTATAAGGATCATATAAAATTTGTCATTAATTAAGCACCGACCATGTATGATTTCTCGGTAATCTTGATAGGATCACATATGACATCTTGCCTGGTAATCATACAAGATTGATTCATGATTTCTTAGTTTTTCATGAGGCAGATATTTATTTCTTTTGTTACCATAGCGAGATCAAATAAGATATCTTGGTAATCATATGAGGTTCATATCTGATTTCATGGCATTCTTACAAAGATCATGTACGACTTCTCGTTGGTAATCATAAAAAAATCAAATTGGACTTCATTGTTTTCTTGCGAGGATTGTATATAATTACTAGGAAATCATACAATAATCCAACATGACCTCTTGATAAAAATCATAGCACCATAAATGATTTCTTGTTACTCTTACGAGGGTCAGATATGATTTCATAGTAATAAAACGAGGATCCATTTTGATTTCCTGGTATTCGTACGCGGCTAATTTTTAGATTTTTGATAACCATACAGTGATCATATATGACTTTTTGTTATTCTTACAAGGTTGATGTAAGATTTTTTTATAACAATTATACGAGAATCTTATATTTAAGCCTAGTTAAAAATTGTTGTTCAAAATTTTTTAAACAAATTTTAATCATTTTATGGGAACACTCTTCTTCAGTTTCTTTTAAAAATTAGCAGAAAAAATCAAAATGACGTAAGAAATTAATTTGCAAATTTTTAAATTTAATCAAAGAAAGTTTTTAAAAACGGGTTTTTTATTTGATCCCGGAAAAATTAATATAAAACTTAAGAATGTTTTTCCTTGGGTCTTTTTAATTTTAACCGGGACATACTTCCGGGCTATCCGTCATACAACTTATTCTCGGTTCACGCTATGTCCTATATGATTCTTATCAATCATACTGGGTCATGTAGGAATTATATGATTTCCTAGTATTCATATAACATGATGTATGATATGTTCAACACCATTGAAGAATCATTAAAAACTTATATAATCATGATTTTAAGTAGAAATTGAGAAAAAAATCTCAGGCGAGAGGGAAAAAAAATTTGAGTCTTGGTGTTTGGATGAGGATCATATATGATTTCCTGGAAATCATACGAAGTTCATACACAACTTCTTGGTATCCAAACAACCAGCATAAATGATTTCTTGGTACTCTTACGAAGTGCATATTTGTTTTCATGGTAATTGCACAGGGATCATATATGGTTTCTTGGTTTTCATAAGAGGATCATACATGATTTCTTGTCAATCATACAAGCATCATGAACGATTTTTTAGTATCCTTACGATGATCATATTTGACTTCATGGTATTCTTACGGAGATCAAATTTGATTTCAAGGTAACAAAACGCGGTTCTTTTCTGAATTCTTGGTTTTCCTGCGCGGCTAATTTTTGATTTTTTGGTTATCAAACACGGATCGTATTTTTTGAGTTCTTGGTACTTTTACAAGGATCATATAAGATTTGTCATTAATCAACCACCGACCATTTATGATTTCTTGGTATTCTTGATAGGATCACATATGATATCTTGCCTGGTAATCATAAAAGATTTAATTATTAAGATTTATTCAAGTCCTTTGTTACCATAGCGAGATCAAGTAAAATATCTTGGTAATCATATGAGGTTCATATCTGATTTCTTGGCATTCCTACAAAGATCATGTACGACTTCTTTTTGGTAATCGTACAAAAATCAAATTGGACTTCATGGTTTTCTTTCGAGGATTTTATATGATTTCTTGGAAATCATACGATATTCCAACATGATCTCTTGATAAAAATTGTAGCACAATAAATGATTTCTTTTTACTCTTACGAGGGTCAGATATGATTTCCCGGTAATCGTACGCGGCTCATTTTTGGTATTCTAATAACCATACAGGGATCATTTATGATTTATTGTTGTTCTTACTAGGTTGATGTAAGATTTTTATATGACAATTATACAAGGGTCTTATATTTAAGCTTATTTAAAAATTGTTGTTCGAAATTTTTTAAACAAATTTTATGCATTTTATGGTAACTCTCTTCCGCAGTTTCTTTTAAAAACTAGTAGAAAAAATCTAAATGCCTTAAGAAATTCAATTGCAACTTTTTAAAATTAATCGAAGAAAATTTTTATAAACGGATTTTTTATTTGATCCCGGAAAAAATTATACATAAATTTAAGAATGTTTTTCCTTGGATCTCTTCATTTTTAACCCGGACACACTTCCGGGTTATCCGTCATATAAATTGTTCTGTTTTCCCACTATGTCCTATATGATTTTTATCAATCATACTAGGTCATACAGGAAATATATGAATTCCTAGTATTCATACAAAATGATATATGGTTTTTTCAATACCATAGAAGAATCATTAAAAATTATATAATCCTCATTTTGGGTTGACTTTGAGAAAATATTTTTTTATAAAGATAACTCTTTCATTTAGAACAAAACTTTAATTTAGGACCAAATAAAGCACATCACTTGAGGGATGTCAGATTGGTCACACAATAACACCAGATAATCGAATATGTGATCCAAATCGACAAAAGAAATCAGATGAGAAGCAAAAAAGATATTTGAGTCCTGGTGTTCAGACGGGGATCATATATGATTTCCTGGAAATCATTCGAAGATCATACACAACTTCTTGGTATTCAATTAAGCATAATAAATGATTTCTTGATAATCTTACGAAGACCATGTTTGTTTTCAATGTAATTATACAGGGATCATATATGGATTCTTCCTTTTCATAAGAGGTTCATTCATGATTTCTTGGTAATCATACAAGCATCATAATTGATTCCTTTGTATCCGTACGATGATCTTATATGACTTCATATTATTCTCAGGGAGATCAATTTTGATTTCATGGTAATAGAACGCGGTTCCTTTTAGATCTCTTGGTATTCTTTCGCTGCTCATTTATAATTTTTTTGGTAATCAAACATGGATCATATCTGATTTCGTGGTATTCTTTATTCTTACAAGGCCCAGAAATGATTTCTTAATAATCATACGATTATCACATATAATTATTTTTGGATACGAGAACCATATATAATTTCCTGGTAATCATACAAGGGTCATATGATTTCTTGGTTTTTGATGAGGCAAATATTTAATTCCTTTGTTACCATAGTGAGATCATAAAGGCTATCCCGGTTATCATACGAAGATCATATCTGATTTCATGACATTCATACGAATAGCGTATACGAGTTTTCCTTGGTAATCAAAAAAAAATCGAATTGGAGTTCCTGATTTTCATACGAAGATTGTATATGGATTGTATATTATACGATGATCAAGCACGATCTCTTGGTAATCATACAAACATCTAAACAATTCCTCGTGACTCTAATGGGGGTCACATATAATTTCTTGGTTATAAAACGAGGACCACTATTGATTTCTTGGTATTCATACGCGGCTCATTTATGGTCTTTTGGTAACCTTACATGGATTATATATGGTTTATTGGTGTTCTTTCAAGGATGTTGTACCATTTCTCGAAAGTCATATGAGGATCTCACACAATTTCTTGGTAAACAAACAAGAGTCATATATTATTTCGTGCTCTTCTCACTAGGCTGATGTAAATTTCTTTTGTATTCATATCAGGATTATACGAGGGCCATATTTGATTTCCTGCTTTTTACGAGGATAAAATCTGAATCTATAGTATTCCTTTGAGAAATACAAACGATTTCCTTGTATTCCAACGAGGATCCTAGCCATTTTTTTGTTAATCAAACAAGGATCATATTTGACATCCTGGTATTCTTACGAGGATTTTTTATGAGTTCTTCGGAATAATCGAAAAAGATCAAAATCGATTTCTTGGTTTTCTACAGGGATCATACATGATTTCTTGTAAAACCTACGAATGTCAGTTATGATTTCCTGGTATTACGAGGATCATATGTCATTTATTTCTAACCATAAAACTCTAGTAAAAACTATCTTGTTTTCATTCGAAGATCATATTTGGTTTTTTAGAAATCAATTAAAAATCATGTCCAACTTCTTGGGAATCACACAAAAAAGTTTTTTCTGTTTTCCTGGTGTTCATATATGTTTGCATGGTATTCCTAAAAAAATTATATTTGACCTCGTTGTAATCTTGCAATGAGCAACAAAAATTATTAATATTCATACAAAGATAATTTGTGAGTTTTTTGTAATCATACCAGGATCAATTCTTGGTACTCTTACGAGGAAGATATAAGATTTGTTTAGATCCTTACAGGGACAATTTATGACTTATCATACATGGATCAATTATGATACCTCAGTTTTTATACGAAGATCATATATCGTTTCCTGCATATATCGTTTCCTGTTATTCGTAGGAGGATCATTCGCGTTTTTTTCTAACCATACAAGGATCAATTTGATTTCCTGGTAATTATACAAGGATCATATCTGATTTTTTGATTTTCCTACCAGCATCATATGTGATTTTTTTTGTATGATTACAAGGATCATACACGCTTTCTTTCTTAAAAAACAATTGTAGTATAGGTTTTTTTGTATTCTTACGGGGATGGTATATGATTTCTGCTATTCCTGTTGTAATTACGAAGTTTATATCTAATTTCTTGGTATTCGAGCAAAAAGCATATGTGATTTCTTTGTGTCCTCAAGATGCTCATATGTGATTTCTCTTTAATCATACAAGGATCAAACCTGATTTCTTCGTTTTCTTAAGAGTATCATTGATGATTTCGTGGTAATAATAACAAGAGCAAATAAGATATCAGGGTTTTCGTACAAGGATCATATATGATTTTTCGCTGTTTAGACGAGAATCTTATACGGATTTTGGTATTCTTAGGAGGAGTATGTGATTTCTTGCTACTCATGCAAGGATTAAATTTGATTTATTAGTGTGCTTAAGAGGTACGTATATAATTTCCTGGTCATAAAATGATCATAGGTGATTTCTTCGTAATCATACAAAGATCAATTTGATTTCCTGGTAATCATACAGGGATCAAATTTGATTTTTTGATTTTCCTACCAGCATCATATGTGATTTCTTTGTTTTATTACAAGGATCAAACACGCTAATTCTTCTTGCTAATCAAAGAAACGTAGTATAGGTTTTCTTGGTATTCTTACGGGGATGAGGTACAGTTTCTACGAAGTTTATAATACGGATGATATTACGAAGTTTATATCTAATTTATTGGTAATCATTGCAAAGCGCATATGTGATTTCTTTGTTTCCGTAAGATGCTCATATGTGATTTATCTTTAATCTTACAAGGATCAAATTTGATTTCTTTGTTTTCTTAAGAGTATCATTGATGATTTCTTGGTAATAATACACGGATCAAATATGATATCAGGTTCTTCATATAAGGATCACATAAGATTTCTTGCTGATTATGCAAGAATCATTTACGATTTTTTGGTATTCTTAGTGTGCTCAAGAGGTACCTATATAATTTCCTGGTTGTAAAATGGTTGTAGGTGATTTCTTGGTAATCATACAAGGATCAAATATGATTTCTTGTTATTCTTCCGATGATTTTGTATAAAATCCTGGTAATCTTACAAGAACCATTTATGATTTCATGGTATTCATAAAATGATCATTTATGATTTCTTACTTATCATAAAAGGATCATAGATGATTTTTTGGTAATCAAACAAGAATCATAGCTGATATCCTGGTATTCTTACGAGGATTGTTTATGAGATCTTCGCAAACCTGCGAGGACACTTTATGATTTCTTGGTAATTTGATAAGAGTTGTAATTGATGTCTTCTTAACCATATGGGGTTTAACTTGATCTCCTGGTAGTCAGAAAAGGATCAAAGTTGATGACTTGGTTTTGTTACGAGAAACAGACTTGATTTCCTGTAAAACCCACAAATATCATTTATGATTTCTTGTGAATAATACGATGATCATATATCATTTATTGCTAACCATACAACTCTAAAAAAACTACTTTGTTTTCTTTCGAAGATCATATTTGGTTTCTTAGAATTCATACAAAGATCATACCCAACTTCTTGGGAATCATACAAGTATCATAATTTTTTTTGTATTCCTTGTGTTCATATATAATTGCTCGGTATTCTTAATAGGTTTATATATGACCTTAGTGTAATCATACAATGAGCAAATATGATTATTATTATATTTAAGAGGATTATTTGTGATTTCTATGTAATCATACCAGGGTCAATTAAGCTATCTTGGTACTCTTACGAGGAAGATATATAATTTCTTCGTTTTCTTAACGGGATAATTTATTATTTCTTGGTAATCATACATGGATCAAATAAGATACCTCAGTTTTTATACGAGGATCATATATCGTTTCCTGTTATTAATAGGAGGATCATTCGTGATTTTTTGTAATCAAACAAGGATCAATTTGGTTTCCTGGTAATCATACAGGGATCAAATTTGATTTTTTTGATTTTCCTACCAGCATCATATGTGATTTCTTTGTATTCTTAGAGGGATCATACACGCTTTTTTGCTAATCAAAGAAACGTAGTATATGTTTTCTTGGTATTCTTACGGGGATGATATACAGTTTCTAAAAAGTTTTTAATACGGATGATTTTACGAAGTTTATATCTAATTTATTGGTAATCATGAAAAACGCATATGTGATTTCTTTGTTTCCCTAAGATGCTCATATGTGATTTCTCTTTAATCTTACGAGGATCAAATCTGATTTCTTTGTTTTCTTAAGGGTATCTTTGATGATTTCTTGGTAATAATACACGGATCAAATATGATATAAGGTTCTTCATATAAGGATCACATAAGATTTCTTGCTGATTATACAAGAATCATTTACGATTTTTTGGTATTCTTAGGAACAGCATATGTGATTTCCTGGTATTCATGCAAGGCTTAAATTTCTTTTGTTTGTATGCTTACAAGGATTGTATTGACTTTGTTGTCAAAAAATGATTATAGGTGACTTTTTGGTAATCATACAAAGTTCATATATGATTTCTTGGTATTCATAAGAGGATCATACACGACTTCCTGGTAATCATAAATAATTTTCTGGTATCCTTACAAGGATCATAAACGACTTCATATTATTCTTAAGGAGATCAAATTTTATTTCATGGTAATAAAGCCTAGATCCTTTGTGATCTCTTGGTATTCCGACGCGGCTCATTTATGATTTTTTGGTAATCAAACATGGATCATATATGATTTCTTGGTATTCTTTATTCCTACAAGGGCCGCATATGATATCTTAATAGTCATACGATTATCACATATAATTAGTTTTTGATACGAGAGCAATATATAATTTCCTGGTAATCATACAAGAGTCATATATGATTTCATGGTGTTTGGTGAAGCAGATACTTTATTACTTTGTTACCATAGTGAGATCGTCTAGGATATCTGGGTAATCATACGACGATCATATCTGATTTCATGGCAATCATACGATAAGCATGAATTCTCCTTGGTAATCAAACAAAAATCGAATTGGAGTTCTTGATTTTCATACGAAGATTGTATATATTCTCTTGGAAATCATACGATGATCAAGCACGATCTCTTGGTAATCATACAAACATCTAAACAGTTCCTCGTTACTCTAATGGGGGTCACATATAATTTCATGGTTATAAAACGAGGACCACTATTGATTTCTTGGTATTCAAACGCGGCCATTTATGGTCTTTTGGTAACCATACAGGGATTTTATATGGTTTATTGGTGTTCTTTCAAGGATGTTGTAAGATTTTTTGATAGTCATATGAAGATCTTACACGAATTCTTGTAATAAAACAAGAATCATATATGATTTCGTGCTCTTCTTCCTAGGCTGATGTATAATTGTTTTATAATCATATCAAGATTATACGAGGGGGGCCATATTTGATTTCATGCTTTTTACGAGGATCAAATCTGAATCTTTGCGAACTATAAACTATTTCATTGTATTCCAACGAGGATCCTAGACGCTTTATGGTAATCAAAGAAGGATGATATATGATATCCTGGTATTCTTACGAGGATTGTTTATGAGTTCTTCGCAATCCTACGAGGACCATTTATGATTTCTTGGTAATTTTATCAGGGATTTAATTGATGTCTTCTTAACCATACAGGTTTTAACTTGATCTCCTGGTAATCGAAAAAAAAATCAAAATTGATTACTTGATTTTCTTGCAAGGATCATAAATGATTTCTTGTAAAGCCTACAATTGTCATTTATGATTTCTTGGTATTACGAGGATCATATATCATTTATTGCTAACCATACAACTTCAAAAAACTACTTTGTATTCTTTCGAAGATCATATTTGATTTCTTAAAAACCATACAAAGATCATACCCAACTTCTTGGGAATCATACAAGCATCATAATTTTTTGTATTCCTGGTGCTCATATATGTTTGCTTGGTATTCTTAATAGATTTTCATATGACCTCATTCTAATCATACAATGAGCAAATATGATTATTATTTCATTTACGAGGATTATTTGTGATTTCTATGTAATCATACCAGTGTCAATTATGCTTTCTTGGTACTCTAACGAGGAAGATACATAATTTCTTCGTAATCTTACTGGGATAATTTATGATTTCTTGGTAATCATACATGGATCAAATATGATACCCCAGTTTTTATACAAGGATCATATATCGTTTCCTGTTATTCGTAGGAGGATCATTCATGATTTTTTATAATCATACAAGGGTCAATTTGATTTCCTGGTAATCATACAAGGATCATATCTGATTTTTTGATTTTCCTAACAATATCATATGTGATGTTTTTGTATGATTACAAGGATCATACACGCTTTCTCGCTTAATGAACAATTGTAGTATAGGTTTTCTTGGTATTCATACGGGGATTTTATATGATTTCTGCTATTCCTGTTGTTATTACGAAATTTATATCTAATTTCTTGGTAATCGAGCAAAATGCATATGTGAATTCTTTGTGTCCTTAAGATGCTCATATGTGATTTCTCTCTAATCATACAAGGATCAAATCTGATTTCTTCGTTTTCTTAAGAGTATCATTGATGATTTCTTGGTAATAATAAAAGGAGCAAATATGATATCAGGGTTTTTGTACAAGGATGATATATGATTTCTTGCTGTTTATACAAGAATCTTATACGGATTTTGGTATTCTTAGGAGGAGTATGTGATTTCTTGCTACTCATGCAAGGATTAAATTTGATTTATTAGTGTGCTTAAGAGGTACGTATAAAATTTCGTGGTCATAAAATGATTGTAGGTGATTTCTTGGTATTCACACAAGGATCATGTATGATTTCTTGGTGTTCTTGCGAGAATCATATACGTCTTTGTTTTTGTACTAAGATCGTAAGGAGAATTCAATCATGGAAACTATGAAATCATATTTAAGTACGTTCCTTCGAAGAAATCAATGAATCCTCATTCCGTTCCTACATTTAAAGCCAATTTAACAACTTGGTTGACTTAAAGACCAAATAGAAAGATGATACTGTGAAAATGGAAACTCGTCTTTTTTGTCTAGCTCAAACTGAGCATAAAGTCGACTTGTTATGTTTGAAACTGATAATTTTGGAGTAAACTGATGCAAGATTTTTTTTGCTTCCCTATTTAATTTACTACCAGCCATCCAGTTTTCCGAAAGAAACTAATCAAGACATGAAATAATAGCAATAGAATTTTTTGAGTTTAACACTCGATTGTTAGATTAAAATACGACAGTAGTCAGCTATAGCATGCAAAATTGTCATGAGCTTTTTAAGAAAATTTTTCAAAAGTGAACATCTGGCCGTAAAAAAGGCTAACTTACGACTCAGTGACGTTTTCCATGTTTGTCGCGTGATCGTGAAATAATCGAATAAGTGCATTTTCATCCAGGGGCCAATTTGCAATTAGTGAAGAATTCTCATCTCGACGATATCCCTTTCTGTCGTTAGAGCCTTCATTTCATCGCCAACGCAATTTCTCAAACTAATAGCTGCTAAAATAACCGTTGCAAACATAATTGTGATTAAATCAACCAAAATTATCTAAACTCAGAATAGTTTTCAATTTTTTTTGTAATTTTGTAAAAAGAACAATTTTCAACAAATAAAAGGAGGTTAAACTTTGCGTTTGTTTATAATCTTCTTTCTGCGCAAGTGAATTACCATAAAAGGCAAGAAGAAAGGTAGCGTTCTATGAAGTAAAATAGGCGTTTTTGACGCAGTAATAAGATAAGAATTGAGATAGGAAATTTGTTCAAAGGAAAGGAAATTGACTTTTTACTCAAGTTCAAGAAGCATTCAGCTAAAATCAACTAAAAGCGCTGCAGGTAAAATAACGAAAAGCTAATCAAGTTTGCTTTTGTTGATAATATATAAGTGTTTGTTTATTTGTTTTTTGTAAATATGAATTTTTTTTATTTTCGCGGCGGTGCTTTTCATTCAACATTTTGTCTTTTGATCGCTGAATTTTAACAAGTGGATTCGAAATTTATTAAGGAAAGCATGTTGATATTGTTGTAACATTATAGAGATTTTTTTCAAACGGCAAAAAATTTATCAGAAGGGAATAATTCGCCTCGTTTTCAAGATAATGAATGGCAGTTTTATTCAGAGAAAGCGATTACAGCACCAATAGAAGAGGATATAAGCAATCTGTTCACATTTTTGGAGTTCTAAAACACAATGTTTTCAACTGATTGTAAAACTGTAATATATGAAGACAGATTTCATGCGAAATTTTCAGAGAAAAATGTGTCCAGTGTAAAAAAAGTGCCTGAGATCTGTAATTATTCAGAGTTTATCTTACATTTACAAAAACATTGTCTGAAATAGACAAAAATTAAAAATTAATTTACTTTTTTTTGCGAAAAACCTAGTCGAAGCCAGTACTGTCATGATTAAATCTTTGAAAAATCATTAGATTTAGTACACTTGCGCCTTCTCTCGGAGACAATAAAGCCACAAGAGATCTTTATTTAAGGGGACTAGGTAACAAAAACACACAAAAAAGAGAACAAAAAAAGCAAAATTAGATAACGTTTTTTCTTAAACAATACTTTTAAAGTCATGAAAGCCATCAGTTATAAAATATAGGCTCATCTAATCAACCAAAAAAATCAAGGAGACGTGTTAATCTTCAGGAAACTCCATACGACTAAAGGACAAATTGAAAACGACAGTTAAAGACAAAAGTAGAAAAAAAAACTCAATTAAACTCTACGAGAAAGTTGTGACAAAGCCGTTAAAACCATAATCTGTACCTTAAAAGATTTTGATTTGTTCAGTTGTGCTTTATTTGTAACGCCAGTGATGTGTTATGTGAACTGTCAATAAAGTCACAATGCGAAAAAAGGAAGAAAAAGTCGTGAAAAGTGGGCAAACGCCTAAAAATAAAAAAAAATTGTGAAATCTGGTAGTACAGAAAGAATTAATTAACGCGTAAAATCGCCATAAAGATTAAATTTTAATTCATTATAAAGGAGAAGTATTCCTGCTTTGCTGAGACTAAAGTACAAGTTGGCCAAATTAAGAGAAAAATATAGTGGCAAAGTTCAAAAAGCTCTTGTATATTAAAAGAAATTAATCTTAAGAGTCAAAACGACCACAAGCTTTGGAGTAAAAATACTAGCTACATTAATTCGAAACTGTTTAGGAAAATGATCGGGTCTATCACCAATGAGCTTTGATTTGAATTGTTCCGTTCTTAAACTAACATTGGAAAGATCGATTTTTTTAAAAAAAGACAACTACCCTTGCTATTGCTGTTCGTCCACTAGGAACACATAAATGTTTCGAATGCAATAGATAGAGACAATTTGCTAGTGAAAAAGTCAAAATAAATGCTGCTATTTTGATAATCATCGAGATAAGATAGCAACAAGCGGCAGAACGTTAATTCCAAAGCACTCTTAATGAAGGTGAAATTGTGACTAGCCCCTGTAGAGTTTACAAGATTGTGTTAAAAGGTTTTGGGTTTGTACTTCCGTCAAATTTTATGAAAATGGACCAACTAAGCTTATTTCGTGAAGTTTTTTATGAAATAGTCTCTGAATATACCCAAAATTTTAGCCAAAAAGTTTAATCAAAATAGTCAACAATACTTTTTAATCTTTGAAAATCAAATCAACAACATTATTGTTAATAAATTCATTAAAATTTAACAAAATTGACTAAACTTTCAATAAAACATCCGGAAATTGTGAATAAAAGCATCAAATCTATCTCAATATTCACAAAAAATTAAACCTCGTTTTTCGCGCTAGAAAACCAATTTCAAAAAAATCTTTTTCATTCCATATTCTGCGCTGGATGGGCTTTTTAATGATATCAGTCACAACTCTCTACGATGATTATATCGATCGGCCAAAATGGTCTGAACAAAAAAACATTAGTTGAGTATATAGTTCCTCCCCCCTCAGGAGGGGTCGGAACAAATAAGAAAAACGAAATGTTAAAGGCGCATTTCCTATCTTTCTTTGAAAGTTTGTTTATCATAATTTTAACGAAAAGGTGAAGAAGGTTAAAAATTGTTTCCGAGACATCAAGGACTTATGATGTACGCATCCCCGATTTTTTGTCGATTTGTTAGATTGATAGTAAACGTGAGAAATAGTAATAAAAGTCAGTATTATTATTCAATATTTTTGTACTTAGAGATATTTACAAAGATAGTAGGTTAGTTAGAGGTTTGGTTCAATTTTTGTCTTTTTTTTTAACAGCAAGAGTTTTTTTAATGAATACAGCCTACGTCTGATCAAAAAAAAAGTCTTTCGTTGAACAAATGAACAATTTCTTGTTAGACATTCCTGAGTTTGAAATTGCTCGAAAACGTATTTGTTTTGTACGATTTCGAATTTATTTTTTGAATTATCTTGCTGGGACTTGATTTCAATGAAATCTTGAGCATTCTTATTTTTATGTAGTTTGAAAAGCTGTAAGTTTAAGAGCAAAACTTGTTGATATCTTTTCGACTAAAAACTTTTCAATTGCCAATGTTCTCAAAGTGAAAACACTATGCACTGTACAAGCCGAGGTTGCAGGATTCGAACCCAGTATCTCCAGCACCCTTGCCAGTGATGCTACCGTTGCACCAACGTTCTCGGAAATTTCCTAATTTGTTAGCTAGCTTGATATATCACAAGTTAGGTCATTACAGCCGTTCGGGACAATATTTTCCTAAATTTTGAAATCATTCTCTCCTTTTTTAATAAACATTTCCAATTATATAAACGCAGTAATTGTTGGATGGCTTTCAAAAAAACAGGGAGATATAGTTCCTAACTCAACGACAATAAAGGCTTGCTATTTTTTTAAAATATTTGGATACTTAAAAAGAATGAATTACTGAGTCAAATATACAACAAATTGGGGCTACAAAGTGCCCATATCTTACATTCAGTCGGCATCAGAACTGAATTAGAACATTTTCAGAATAAAATAACTTTTCAGTACTGATTTAGAAAGTTTTCAGAACAGTTTTTGTATTGTTTCTGAAACCTCTGTGAGTCAGAGCAACATTCAAAAGCTATGTCCGCTGAATTTCTCTGGATCAGAATAAAATTCGGAATGCTTTTCTGAATTAACTCTGAATTAGAAGAAAATCCAGAATGCATTTCTGATTTAGCTCTGAATCAGAATGAAAATCAGAAACTTTTCACGACCTTGCAGACACATACAAAAAATTTCTCATTAGTTATTTGGTTGTTATTTAAAGGCTTTTTTGCAATTGATCGCTTTTGAACAATTTATTTCTAGAAACAAATTTAAACTCAGAAAACTTTGGTTCTCAGAACCGGTTTCAATGTAGCACATTGAACTCAAGGTTGGAAGAACGGCAATGGACATAACTGTTGCTCAGATCAACGTTGCAATATCTTCTGAAGCTTTTTTTGACCAGCTTTTGACTACTGAGTCAATAATCGGATACAAAAAAATGTTGTACATTTCAAACGTTTTTCAATATCTCGGGAAGTACTTCACAAATACTACGAGCGGTAGCCACATTTTGTTGATACTAAACTCCTCTTGCTTCGGTTGCCAGTTGGTTCATTTAATCTGCCTGGTCAAAAAGTTGTTCAAGAGAAAATTTCAAAACAATAGCTTGTTTGGGTCGAATTGTTGTCACACAAATTCCAGTACTAAAATAAACCCAAGTAACCCAAACAATTTGGGCTCATCGGATACCTCAGTTCAGATAGTGGGAGTATCTCAATTTATTTTTAAAACCTAATTTGCTTGAGTTGAGGCGGTCAATTTGTGCTCTGTAATTGGCCAGAGTTTGTTTATTTGAAAAAACTTTGTCTTTATTTGAAGAAGTTGCATTTTCTCTATAATCAATTTTAAAGATAGGTTTATTGGTATTGTGATATTGCTTTTTCCGGCATTTTTGGTTTATAACCAGTCTTATGGGCCATGTGTACTGCTAAGCTGAAAAAAGTTCTGATTATTTAAAGAAGTTGCATTTTCTCTATTAACATTTTCAAAGATAGGTTCTTTTGGTAGTGTGAAATCTTGTTTTGATGTTAAATTTTTTCTTGTTTTTGTTTTAGCGAAATTACAAGCTTGGTTTTCTTTACCATGCTATATCATTTTTCCTAGAGCTTAGTTCAATAACTCCCCCACTGCCGGTCCCCAGCTCGGAATGAAAAAGGAGGGTTTAAATCACACAAAGCATACTGGAAAATCTCAACAAGTCAGTTTTAACTTGACTTAATAAAGATTACAACACCACATTATATAAAGTTCTTCAATTTCTACAGGTATTGCCTGAATTTATATTTCTTAAGGACCTCAGAGCGAAAGCAATGGTAATACCTAGCTTGGCTCACGAACATAGTTTTGATTTTAACCTACTTCAGACAAAAATCAGAATCTGATTCAGAGTCCGAATCAGAATATTTCCGAGTCTGATTCAGAATCTGAATCAGAAAAAAATCAGTCTTATTCAGAGTCTGATTCTGGAACTGAATCAGAGTCTGAATCTGATAATATCAGAACAGACTGAACATGAACAGACTCTGAATCAGTACTGAAATGTTACATGAACAGACTCTGAATCAGTACTGAATGGTTTCTAAAAATTTCCTGATTTAGTACTGAATTACTCTGAAAGTTAGGTACGGGTGCTCAGATCTTCAAAACTAAAACTCTTTCTCAGTTGAGTGAACAGAAATCATATCCGCGAAACTCTTGTTTTTCCAGTTATGATCCAATTTAATAAAATGTAGCCCCTAGTTATGATAAGTACCCATAGGGTCTAGGTGGGTGTTAAAACCAGAAAATATTTAAATAACCAGCGTGAGAATAAAAATCTTTTACATAAGTCAACGATAATGTCTCAAAGTTGAGATATCAACTCTTACTATAACAGCAGTAAACTGAAAGGAAAACAAAAACATAATAAGCAATCATTGTTCAATATATTTTGACATCATACCGCTAAGAACGGATGCTATTTTAGAAGTAAAAATTTCGTTTTCGTCACTGGTGTAAGACACAAATGAGGATATCTAAGACGATACGTATTAACGTCATATTTCCTTGTCTCGAATTTTGACAGGTAAAAAGGCTGATTTCACAAAAGCTAAAAGGGGGAAAAAGGGAAAAAATGGAAAAGGAAAAATGGCGAAAAACAAGAGGCGCAAGTGTACGTGTTAAGAACTGGTAATTTCTTCAGCTTATGAACTTATGAGGCAAAATTGGGATGTGAATTTTTTCACTTATTCAGCTCCGTTTTATTTAATTTAGGATACAAAGTGATTTTTCCCTAGTCTAGTTTAGTTGTTGAGTTTTTCTCTTACGCTCTCTTTATCCTCTATAAGTCCCCTAGTGGCTAAACATGCTATATAGCAGCATAGTATTAGGTATATATAACAGAGCGAATGCTCATATTTTGCCCAAAATATAGCCCGCCTCTGAGCCCCAATCCCCCTCCCCAAAGTACCCGAGGTCACATAAACAAAGTCAATATATCAATTAAGCTGCTGAGAGGTTTGAGAAAATGGGCGTTTTTATTGTACTCTTAAAGACACGCACCATTACACACTAAAATATTGCCAATTAATCAACTCAACGGCTGACACACCTGGCTAAGGTTCATGAAGCATAAAAACAGACTCTATATATAAAC
>NC_134470.1:9765931-9862882 GCF_964194025.1 Convolutriloba macropyga
GTTATAACTGAATTTCACAGCTTTTAACAGTTTTGAAATATTGCATTTTTGCGAAATTTTACTAGCGTTCATCTCTTATTGGCAATGTTTCACAAAACAGAACATATTTATGCTAAGTGAAATTTCGTCATAGACTACAACTTCCTCCGTCTGTACGGACGTGAACAGTCCGCTAAGTGTTTACAACTTGAAAAGAATAAAAGTCAGATGCGTGAAACAGGAGGGGGAGGAGGGGGGGGGGGGTTGGGAAAGGATATGAGAGGGAGTTATGCGTGAAAAACCTGCTTGATCACTGGTCCGTGCCTTTTTAAAAGGCAGCGGCTACTATTCCTTGTTTATGTGAGAGCATCTGACGTGAACAACTGTCTGATCAAAACGTAGGCATGTTACTTTATCAGCCATGAAAAGACGTACGAGTTTTCATGCGATCACAAAAAGGTCGCAAATGAGTGCAGAAAAAGCGCCGTATTTCTTTTGTTTTTGATATTGCTTTGATCTTCTGAAACAACTAAATTTAACATTAAACTAAAGAGGTTAAACATCTTTGAGAAAAATAGTTGTAATATTTATTAATGAAACAAACACTTGAAAATTTTTGCTTTCATTCAAGACATGCACTTTTATAGACCCTAAATTGTCTAACTTTTAAAAATCAAACATAGCTTTTAGCCGAATGAGGAAAAAATAATTTTCGATTAGATAAATTTTGCTTTGAAACGGACGTAAATTTCATGAAACTTCTCTGAATGGTTTATGATATTATAGAAAAAAAATAGACAAGCATGTAAAACCCATGTAAAGTATTAACCACATCATCCAGACAGAAAACAGCTATGACTCGACAGTCCAGACATTAATTAAAGTTTGATTCGAATTTGCCTGAAATTGCGCAAACTGTGCTAATTAGCGCAAACATGTTCCGATGAATCAGAAATTGTGCGACAGCGACTCCAGTCAATGTCAAATCCACTACTTATAAATCGAATTTAGCTAAAACTGTGGTATTTAACGACCCGAAATGACACCCCAAGACGACGTTTTGTCGAGTCATAATTCCACGAGCTCACCCCGGGAAGTGACAAAACTTGATTTATTGCAAAATTTGTTGCATTTGAAATGGATTAAAATAACTCAAGCCTATAAAACTTGAGAGGCTTGTACATTGACTACGATAAAAGAAAAACAAAATGTTGGTTATCACGACAAAAAGCGAGATTTTTTTGCTTAAAGTTGTCAATTTCCCAAAACAGAAATTCGTTTTGTGAGCAATTTAATGCACAGTATTATCATCAGAGCTTTTTCAGCTAGCAGTTTCAAAATCAAAATGGTTATTTCTCTACAATCAGAGGCATGAAAGCTCATTGCTGTTAATACTTAAAGTTTGAAAAATTATTTAATGTTAAAAGTATCTTTGCAACGGCAATTTGGCGATGAATGATTGAACTGAGCATTTCTAAGTCTTCAAAAATTTTTTATTCAAATTTAGTTTTTTTCCAATGTCAATTGCAATTTTCGTTTATTATCTGCGTGTATAACAGGAAAATTTCCTGGTGATACATCAATTTTTTCAAATTGGTGTAGAGTTATCGCATGTGGCTCCAGATTGTTGCGCGGCTGATTTAATTTCAAAATGAAGAAAACAAAATAATTAGCTTAGCATATCGTCTTTTGACTGTCCTAGACAATTTTCAGATCATTTTCAGATCATTAATTGAATTCGAGAGAATAATTTCTTTGCGCCCCTTTTTCGCACTTATCCAACAAACTTGCGCGTTCAATTTTCCAGATCTATTAAACATGATCTGACAAAAAGCTGTAAAACAATTTCGACAGCCACAAAACAGTAGAAAAAAGTATCAAAACACTGTTGAAGCGTCTGCAAAATTTTGAAAATCTCAAACTTTACTGGAATGACGTTGAGGTAAACATTAACAGTTTTTTTGTTGTAAGAAGAAAAAATAACATTTTTTTTCTCTATTTCTAGTTTTTGTACTTTCTCGTTAAGTATCTTGTTAAACTGGAGAAAATAGCATCATTTTTTCTTAATTATACTAAAGATTGAGCAGTAAATTGTTCGTTTAAAAATTGGGAAAAACATTTTTGAACTTGATTTCTACCTGGCTTCAGTTTCAGTGACATAACAGTTGTTCATTTGTTTGCGTTTAAACACATAAGAAACAGATCTGGATAAGAACAAAATTATTGCATATCGAACAAAGAAAAGATTACTTTATGTGAACTTTTCTTCTGTATAAAAACTCTTCTTCTATATATATAGAAACGTGAAAAGCTAAAAACCTTTACCAGTTTGAAAGTTGTTTTTCAAAACGCATTTAATTTTTAAGTTATTGTTGTTTTTTAAGGGGTTGGTATTGAAAGAGATTTTAAAAATGCGTATAGGTTTTATGAAAGCAGTTTCATCACGAACACACACACACACACACACACACACACACACACCATCACACACACACTCACTCACACTTTTGATGGGATGTTAAGGTGAAAAGAAATCTATCTGGTAGCAGTTCAAAGAACCAGTGATACCCAAGGACAGCATATTCCATTTACTTATTTGATGCAGTAAAATTTCATACGATGCATTTAATTTAGTTCAATTTCATTTGCCCTTGATTACCATTTTATGTTCATTCTTTTCCTGACTTAAGTTGTTCATCTTCATCCTCTCTTGGTTTCCCGCCTCGTGATCAGACATGTCTGATCACATCTCTTAAGTTGCTTACAAGCACTTGAGTTTCATAATTTCATTCTCCTTAATTCAAGTTCAGTTGCAAATTTCTTTTTGTTTCTCGCACGGCAAGTAAACGAGACTGGTTCAACTTTAGATCTCGCGCCGCGAATCGCACTTTTGAAAGAAATAAGCTAACGCGCTCTGCAAGTGACCGACGAATCTAAATAGCGTGCGACATGGCGCAGTCAGCAAACAAGCGTACACCGCTCGGGATAGACGCTTTCGTGGACAAGCCAACACCCAATCCCTCTCTTCGCTGGGAAAAATGGAGAGTGCAATATAAATTGGCACTGCTGGGAAAGGAGACTATAATCCTAGATACTACTATCGGGGAAAAAAAGTAGAACATTTCTATGGTAGGCTAAAATAATTAGCAGAAAATTGTGTCTTCGAGAAAAAGGAGGAAACTCCGATACGTGATGTATTCATCTCTAACTTGTTTGATCCGGAGATTCAAAAAGATATCCTCAAACAGACAGTAGAGCCGCGGCAGGCACTAGAGTTGGCTATATGGAACTCGGGATGCGAAACCAGCATCAAATTCAACAGCATAACAAGACACTCATCCCGGCCAGCGTGAACGCAATTCAGTTTTCGAGCAACCCCCGATCAGCAATTTGGTCCTTCTCAAATAATTTCCAGAAACCGACAACCTTTTTATTTCTCAAATTGTGATGGAAATTGGTTACCTAACCATCGCGATGAATGCATCGCGAAGAGAAAAATTTGCATAACTGCGTGTTAATGAACCACTTCGCCAAAGTTTGTAGAAAACAAAAGAATACAAAACCCCACAATTCCAAGAAGTGAACAGTGAACACAGTATATGAAGAACCTCAGCCAGACTATTCAGTAAATGTTCTTCGGACAACCAAATTGTACGAGTCAGTGGGAAAGATTAAACAGTTGCATTAATTGAAAATGACGTAGCGAAGATCGAGCCTCTCAAAATGCCTATCAAAATTGGTAACATCTCAAATACTCTTTTCGTGGACTCCGGGAGTGCATGCAGTATTCTTAATCGATCACTCGCGACGCAAGCAGCAAAAAGTAGTCCACATGCTGTCTGGATTCATGAGAAGAGCAGTCTATAACTTTAAAATTCTCCAACGAACCGATTCATATCGAAGGCACGATTCGAACTGCTATCACGAGTAACGGACGGACATCGAGTTTGACAACTTTCACTGTCTTTGCGGACGGTCTCAGATCTCTCATCGGTAGAGATCTGTTCGATGATCTGGGTCTAGCGGTAGCACAATTTTCTTCAGTACAAGGTAACCAGGTCAGCACCATTTCTTTATCGTCTGAATTCAAAGAACATATTGCTGAAAACTTTCCTAACCTGATTTCACGCATCGGAGGATCAAAAAATTGTATGGCTAATTCTAATTTTAATAAAGACTTTCAACCTAGACACCAAAAGGGTAGACGCATACCAGTAAGTCTTTAAGATAAATTCAACTTGGAACTCAAAAAATATTGGACGAAAAACCCATAAAACTTCTAGTTGCCCTGACAAATATTTTATATCCCCCATTGTGGTTACCGTAAAGAAAGATCAATCAATTAAGTTGGCTCTAGACTCCAAAGTACTAAATAAAGCAGTTCATAAAAATAAATATCAAATGCCTATGATTGATACGCTCATCGAATCTATTTCTCAATAGATTAGTGCCCCCGCATCGCAGGAGACAACATATTTTTCCACGTTGGATTTAAAATACGTCTACAACCATTTAAAAATAGATCCTTACTCAGCAATTCACTGTAATTTCATTATAATAAGCGGAAACATGACTGGCAGAAACAGGTTTCAGACTGGATTTTATGGTCTTACAGATATGCCGGCAGAAATTCAAACAGCCATGGATTATGCTCTCATTGGTTAAAAAAACTTTTTATTGTTTTCTTGATGATATTCTGATTGTAAGTAAAGATCAGAGGTAGATCATAAACAGTACGTTTTGAATTGTCTAAAACGCTTAGATGATGAAAATTTTAGGATCAACCTTCCAAAATGTCATTTCTCAAAACTTGAAATTGATTGGCTCGGGTATCATATTTCACAATCAGGTATCTAACCTATCGAGAACAAGACCTCCGCTATTTTGTGCCCCAAAGACATTAAAGGAATTCCTTTTTTTTGTGGGCGCAGTACACTATAACAGCAAATTTATACCAAATTTAGCCCCAATTAGCCATCCACTCAAATCTCTACTAAAAAGTCTTTTAAGTTTATCTGGACTGAGGTAAATGAAAAATTTTTTTTGAAATAAAGAACCGCATCGCAAACGCCACGGAAAATAGCAACTATAACCCGCAACTCGAAACGCGCGTACAATGTGTCGCTTCCCGTTCCGCTCTCGGAGCCGCCCTTGATTAGTTGACGGGTGGAAACCAATTGCATTTACGTCCCGATTCTTAAATTCAAGTGAAGAGCGTTATAGTGTTAATGAACTCGAACTTCTTGGGGTTGTTTGGTCTATCGATTATTTTAAAATTATCTCTACGGCAAACATTTTACAGTTATTACAGATCAGAGAGCTCTTCTATATTAAAAGAAAGTCGATCCAATAAATGGACCAGCTGGGTTGATAAGTAACTTCCTTTTCAATTTGATATTGAACATTTGTCTGGTGCAGAAATGGGACTAGTTGACTACATCTCCCGGCACCCAAATCAAAAAGCTAAAAATGTATCTGCTTATGATGAAGAATTTATTGTGGCAAAAATAAAGCTTATCTCTGCATCAGTTATTTCCCTCAATTTAAAATCTAATGAATCTGATGTTCAGTTCAACGTAATAATCCAAGCCCATGATCCCGCGCATCAAATCACACCTAAATTTGAGGCTACAATTAATGTGATAAATTTAATTAGCACCCACGCAAAACGCGTACACAAGCATGATTCTTACTTATCACCCGCGTCGCAAAAACACATTGCAAAAACTAGTGATAATTTCAGCAACTTAAAATATGCATATCCCGCGTCGCAAATATCAATTAACACTTCACTTGCTAAGCAAAATACAACTCAATGTAAACAATCCTTCGAAAATCGGAATGAATTATCTCTAGCAACGCGCGAAACTCAATTCACTAATTCTAAATTCCCGCCAATTAGGAGACATTCCACAAATACCTCTAGAAGTCACCACCCAAAAACAGAACCAGTGCTTTTTGCCTTGAATCATTTCACAGATCAGTTGCCTATTCTTAAATCAAATAATCCTCTTCAATTCAAACACACCTTAGAAACTAACTATATCAACAGAAATAAATGCAGCATGCCTTCTAAAAACGTATCACTAGAGTTCACCCGCAGGTCAACGATCTAATTCTCCGAGTAACACTCGCGCCGCAAGCTCCACTCAAATAATACCACCAACATCTCCAGACCTATCTTCCAATGTCAGTACCCATCTTAAGCCTAGACCACAGATCCATACATTTGACCATATTATAAATAAAATCTTTAGTAAGTCTCTTATTGCATCTCTCACAAGCAAGAACGCAGTTTTAAGCGAGGTACGGGATTGTATACCTACAAATAATGAAAGTCGTCTAAAGCCCTCAACCCGTACATACATTAATATTGGAAGGACCTGCATGTCCGTTCCGGCTGTGTGTGTTTTGATGAAAAGGTCGGAATCCCTAACGTTCTTTGAGAGGCGTTGATTGATGATATTCACAAAAGCCACCCAGGTTCCTGGGGTATGAGTTGTATGGCCACGCACTGCTGGTGGCGGTACTTGAATCGGTAGCTTATTGTTAAAGCGGTAGATTGCAAACCTTTTACAGTGATTGGTAAGAACCTTAAATCTGTAAATCCTGCTAAGCAATTTCGACGTCATGTACCGTGTGTATATTGAACCAAATCAAGGAATTCAGAGTGGTTTTGGAGGTCCAATTTTCGATTACAAGGTTAACGAGATTTATTTTTTAGCTGCTATTGATCGTTTTCCAATTACCCCACTGCATGGATATTTGACAAATCTAACGGACCGAATGTTTTAAAGTTTTTGTACACGTATATCTAAAATCATGGAATTCGCCGATCTATTCGATTGGATCAAGCGAAATGTTTGTTTGGTCATCAAGTAAAGAATTTTGGTAACAAAAACAATATCGATATTATAGAAGCTCCGGTGAACAATCACCGTGCTATTGTTTTGGAAGCAAGACTCTTTCAAACGATCAAAAGTAGACTTGCATGTATCAAAGAAGAAAAATCGACTAATAACGCATTTCATGTAAAGTATGCACTAAAGACAATCTTTCCTTTATTGCGGATATGTACGCACAAAACAACAAAAATCTCGCCCTTCGAGGCACATTTTGGCAGAAAAAATTATACCCCGCTGATTGTGATATCGACTAAGCCTAAATTATCTAATCTTTCATATGGAAATATTGTAAACCACAATTTAGATGGAGACACAGTCATGCCAGGGGAGATGCTTCCAGATGAGAAGTGGATTAACGGCTATCGAAGCGACAGAGAGGTTGAAGCAGGAATGACTCGGGCTTCCCAGGAGGCTCATAACAGAGAACAAGAGAGCACGGACAGCGAATCACGCTTTCTCCGAACAAGAGTCTGTCGACCACTCCCCCTCAAAAAACGGGCTGTCGAACTTAAATTGGGCACGAAAATAGACGACAAGCGGCGTTCTAAGAAAATTTTAGAGGGCTTATATGAGGGGCTTGCTCCTGGATCGCAAATTCGGAAAATTAGCCTACTATTGAAGTGCCTGGCAAACCCCTTGTCACAGTGCGAAACAGCGATATCGCAAAATTTGGAAATCTGAAGGAGAGACAGACTCCATTGAAAGTGTATGCATTGACTGTCGAGGGCCACGAATAGGCAAAAAGTTGGTGGAGGAACAGATCCAAAGCCACATGAAACAGTTCACAAGAAAAATTGAAGGGGATGAAAAGATGAAACATCGCAAGAGCGATCCGGGAGAGGAGTCTCATTCTCGAAATCAAATATTTCACGCGGGATGCGAGGGCGCATCCATAAAGTTCCCAATTTTCTTGCTCTTTGGAATCAACAACAAGATGAAATGACTATTTCCCATAGCGAGCAACCAACTTCTCCTCAGCCTACTTCTTCGTCAGCATTAGCAAACCCAATTCCACAGGCTAAAAGATCATCGGACAGAAACCGCCGTAGACCCTTTACTATGGTTTTGAGATTTCGACGTCAGACTCGACAATTGCAGCCCCACCTAAACGTCCACACAGAGCGGGAGACGTGGAAAATCTTCAGCCTCCACCTGCATCAGTTTTCGAAACCGTTTGAAATACTGCCGAACAACAGCCGGAAGAAACAAACATCTCGCCGATAATCGGAGAGGTCTCGTCACCCGCCCTGCAAGTTTTCTGAATCCTCGAGCAAGGCACCCCGACGTTGGTGCAATCTATGACGGTTTTTTGAGCCGGAAATCAAGAGACAATTGATGAATGACTTTAAAATCAAAAACGCATAAACTTTTAATCTACATAAACTGCAAAAACTGCGAAATTATTAAGTTTTATTCTAATATTATTATATTTTTAGCTATGATAACATGTGAATATATTGTTATTATTTATTTAACCGGGGATCAAATAGTAAATTGTAAATATAGTTAATATTTTATATATACAAAAAATTTGCTAATACCGCAATTTTTCTTTGTCGCAACAAAGGGTTTGTGATACCCCAGGAAATCATATTCCATTTATTTATTTGAAGCAGTAAAATCACATAGGATGCTTTTATTTAAGTTCAATTGCATTTGCCCTTGATTACCATTTTATGTTTTTTTCATTTCGTGACTTTTGTTGTTCATCTTCATCCTCTCTTGGTTTCCCACCTCGTGATCAGACATGTCTGATCACATCTCTTAAGTTGCTTACAAGCACTTGAGTTTCATAATTTCAATTTCCTTAATTCAAGTTCAGTTGCAAATTTCTCTTTGTTTCTCGCACCGCAAGTAAAGGAGACTGGTTCAACTTTACATCTCGCGCCGCGAATCGCACTTTTGAAAGAAATAAGCTAACGTGCTCTGCAAGTGACCGACTAATCTAAATAGTGTGCGACATGGCGCAGTCAGCAAACAAGCGTACACCGCTCGGGATAGACGCTTTCGTGGACAAGCCAACACCCAATCCCTCTCTTCGCTGGGAAAAATGGAGAGTGCAAAATAAATTGGCACGGCTGGGAAAGGAGAATACAATCCTAGACACTCTACTTGGACCAAAACCCGAGATAATGGATCTCCCGTTGGAGTCTATATGTGAGGCAAAAAATCATTGGTTCATCTGCGCAATCAAAAAGAGAAAGAAATGCTCGTAACGCCCAGCAAAAGATGAATTGGCAAAACAAGTGCCAACGTCTAATCGAAATTGGTATAATGTATGGAGACAAGCCATGGCCTCTTGCGGATGGAAAAACAGTGTCCCTGCTCTACTTGAGCATCGGGGTCGAAGGACGTCGGATCCTATACTGTAAGAACCCGCACATCCTGATCGATACACTATCCACTGCAGAAATCTGGAAGATCGTGGAAGACGCATTCATTCGTCCCGGAAGCATCACTTTCGACCGACACGTTTTTCTCATAACGAAACAGCTCCGGGGAGAATTGTTATCTTGTAAGAACTTACAAGTTTCGCACTAAAGGAAGTAAGATCTTACAATTTCTTGTAAGTTTTAGAAGAGTCGTACTAAGGATACTTATCTTGCAGTTTCTTGCAAGAGGCATAATTAGCTTGTAAGTTCTGTTTAAAAAACTTGTAAGTTCATACAAGATTCGTACTAAGGATACAAAAACTTGCAAGTTGACTTAGCAAGAATTAGTTCGAATCTTGCAAGATAAGTACTCCTGGATGACTGGGACTTACAGGAGGATACAACTTTCAACTTGGTAGTCAAATATATTGATCAACAAAGTTTGAGTGCAAGTCAGAAAGCAAAAATTCGAGCAGATAAATTTCTCCCACTAATCTGGGTTAAAAAGTATTTTTTGAAAGGTATAAAAACAAAAAAGTTTGACTGTGAATTGGAAAGTTTTTCACTGAATAAAAATGTGACAAGCCATCAAATTCACCTCATTAATGGGGTCTGAAGCGACTGTGATAACTAGTTATGAATGCTGGAGCAATGTTATAACTAGACACGATTTCAAATTTTTTCAACAATGCGAATTTATTATAACTTTTACTATAACTAGTACTAACCTTGGGCTAACGAGGCGAAGTATGAGAAATTGCATTTAATTTGGGAGCAGTTTTGGTGGGTTTAGAAAGCGTTGGAATAACTTGCTTTTGGGTGTTATTAGTAATAGTAACCTTATAACTAGTAGTTAGTACTGGGTTAGTAAGTAGTGGGGGTGAGTTGAGATTGGATTAACTCCAGAGGGCTATCAGAATGAGGGAAAAAGAGTATCTAGGGAGAGAGGGAGAATGAAATGATTTGAGGGTATCGAAGGCTTTAAAAATGGATGAAAATAACACAAAATGAGATAACATTCATCATTTTTCATCTGGTCAGTTAGCATAAAATTCAATCCGAAGAATTATAGCTTTAAGTTAGACACTTATTCAATATTTTGAAATTAAAGTTTGCTGCTCGAGTTTATTATCTAAGGCGCGGATCAAAATTTCAGCAAATCATAACATAAAATCAGTTTCATAGCTTGCCTTGCTTGAAGTTCAAAGTTTATCAAGATTTTTTAAGAATTTTTCTCCTGTTATGTTTGCATGAAAACAACGACATTAACACCCTCTCCCCAAAATCTCGGTCATTACGATAAGAAGAACTATGAACTCACTGAGCTTAACTTAACCTAGGGGGGGGGGGGGGGTGAATCACGCTCAAAATTCAAGAGTTAATAAAATATTCTTAAGTTGGTGTATAAAATTCCACCTTCTTTAAAATTGAAAAGCCTTTCAAATATAAGTGTACCCTAATGATGAGTGAATTTAAAATTTGCAAGAATCTTGCAATCTGATTCAAAACTTGCAAGATTTTTGCAAGAATCTTGCAAAATATCAATCCAAAAATTTAATCAGGGCATTCATGTTTTGAAAACTTTTTTTCAAACTTCAGTGTTGTTTTTTTTGGAGAGTTTTTGAACGAATAATCGACCATGATCAATTATGCTAAAAAAGCAATTCAGCTAACTGACACAGATCCATGCCGGAACTGATGAAGAACATTGAACGTGACAGACAAAGATTGACGACCAGGGTGAGACATGAGAGATGGAGAGGGGGGGGGGTGAGGGTAGGGAATTGAAAAGGAGCCCACTATAACCATTATAAGGATGGTATCCTTTTGATTATACGAAATGAAATATACCTTTCAATCTATCCAATGACATATACTATTTCAATACTCAACTCCATCAATTCTATCCATCTCTTGTTTTTCTGTCTTCCTTTTGTTCACGTCATTATTTTATGACATCCCATCAGAATTGATAATTTGTGTGCCGTAATTTAATCACGTTTTCTTTGGTCTCGCATTTAGCAAAGCTCAGCATGAATTAATATGATTGAATTTAAATTGCTGTGCAAAGATTGCCAGACGACTGGGGGTGGGGGTGGGGGGTAAAATTGATCGGAAAAGTTTCAACAGTCCTAAGCCAATTTATAAACAGAAATTGTTTTAGGAGCCGGTGATAAGATTATCTTCTCAGAAGCTTCTTACTAATTTACATTAACAGACTATCATTAAAAAGATTTGATAACTTTTCCTAAAAAACAATGCGGTGATTTGATTTTTTGAAGAAAAAATCTGGTTCATCCGATGTCCTTCAACGATACACTTGACACGAAACCCATATATCCACAGTAACCAGAACCTATATAAAGTACTACAGTAAAGCCAAAAAAGTACCACATTAAAGTATAGAACCACAGTAAAGCCAAAAAACAGAAAAACGAATTAGGATCCAAAATTTCAAATCAAACTTTGTTTTCTGTATATCTTGCCAACAGAGAAACCCAGAAACAAGAAGACGATAATTTGGATAATTCTAGCAGCTGCTTGAAGAACTTGTAAAAGTAATACAAAGGCATTGGGTAAGAAACCTACAAGTTAGGAAACAATAGAAAATCGTTCTAAGGAAAATGTTATCAAAAGCCCTAGTTTCGTGTTAAAACCAACAAGTCGGCTGATATGTTACCCTAAATGGTGGCCCATCCCATTGGTAGGTAGCGAAAATCTTTCCAACCGCCGGTATATAGTCATCAGACCTTTGAGGGTTCGTAGCAGGAGAGTGATTAGATCAGATCCTTTGACTCCCGTGAGACGGGGCCCCCGAATTGTCCAGATCTCTAGGTAGAGGAGAATCTTCGGGTCGAGAGCTTCTAGTCTCTCTCCCTTCGACCTCTCTGCTTTTACTGTAGGACCAGCCATGTTTCTAGTAGAAGTGACTCACTATGCTCTTCTTGACATTATATTGTCGAGCACATTTCGGGCATTGAAACATTTGGCTGCTATTATCCACAGTTTTTATCTGAGCTTGTTTGTGCTTCTGATGTTACAGTACTTGCTACTTCCATATCAAACGATCTTTGCAGATTTTCTACGACCACGCATTGCGGGTGAGCTTTTTTCATGTGAGCTTTCCACCAGCCTACTGTCTTGTATGACTTATTCCAACCATTCAAGGGGGAGCAAAGCGGTGTTGTTGGTATTTCGACCGTTTCTGGATCTAGTTTCATTGCTGTTTCTTTATGGTCGTTTCTCACATTCCTTTTCATTTCTTTTGTAAGAAACCTTCAAGTTAGGAAGAAATCTGAAATCGTTTTTAGGGGAAATGTGGGCTAGAATGTTCTCAAAATCCTTAGTTTCGTGTAAGAACCTGCAAGTTGGCTGATATGTTACCCTAAATAACACTTCTGACACCTCCAAATTTATCTAAAAGAAAATGGCCGAGAATGATACAAAAGTTAGAGCACAACTGACAAAGTCAGCAACAATTTTTTCATTCAAAACAGAAAAGATGCAAAACTGCAAAAAACGACCTCTTGATATATTTTTTCTTGATTTACTGAAAATAAATATAGCTCAAAAACTTCATTGAATAGGTTCCGACTGGATATGTGAGCGCAAATTTGTTTAAACATTTCGCTGAACTGACGTGCCCCAACATTTTGTGCTGAAGGGGACGCACTGATTATGCTGAATAAAATGCTGATGTTGAACATTTAACAAATTCGAATAAACATTTTACAAGCGTCTGCTTTTCAACCCTTTTCAGGTCTTTTTCTTTAAAATTTTTATTTTTCTGCCTTTTCTTCTTAGTATCAGCTCTTAGTCAGAGTGCAATTCTGCGCACTTTTTACAAATTCTTGCTCTAATTATGAGCAAACTTGTTGTTAAAAATCAGGAGGACATACGTAGTGCAGTGTAGGATGAGAAAGCGGGCGATATATCAGTCATTGAGGTTAGAAAAAAAACTTATTTTCCTGTTCTAATATGCCCTGGTTCTGAAGGCTACGAAGAGGATTATTTGCATTTTTAAGCATAAATTTTGTCGAAAGTGAATGATTTGCGTCAAGACGTTTAAAAGCATAAATTTTAGAACTTTGAAGAGACATTACATTATTTATTCTCCAGTCTGAAAGATGACTAAATTATCTTGTACTTTTACAGATTGCCAAGCTGTTACAACAGAAATTGTTCGATTTAGTGGGTTAAAGAAAGTACTTTGACAACTGAAAATCAAAATCAGAGTAACCCGTAATTCATTTTCAGCTCTTCTATTTATGACGCAATTTCTAGAGGTGTAGTCAGACAAATTCACGAACAATCCGCAGTTTTTTCAGGAAATGCATAAAAAATTCCGGGTCAGACCAACAATATTGATCCGTCACATGGACAAAAATGGTTTTTCAGGTAGCCAAACAGGCCAAAAGTTTTTTTTAGTTTTGGATAGTTAGAAATTACGTAGAGAATCATTTTTAGTAATTCATTTTTGAACAAGATAATGCTTTTGGCAAAAATCAACGATCGTCAGCAATTATTTCTGAGAATTGGGATGCGAGGAGGTTTAATAGACAGCAAGTAGTTGAATTCTAAAATCAGTTTGAAAACATTGTCTCTTCTGATGCAGCAAATTCGGAAAAAAAGAAAAAATTGTAAGAAAATTGTTGGAAAATTGGAACAAGTTTTAGGCAGAAGTCGCTAGAAAATTAAAACAAAAATTGTACCAGCTGGCTACAATAGCCCTTAAAAAAGGCTACATGAATATTGAATTGTTACTAATAAACCGATTTTGAACTGAAAATCTTGTTTTAAACGCTCTTTTTGACGTTTTCAAAAACTAAATAGGTGTACTTAGCTTTTTTGGTGTTATAGTCTGTTGCGGAGGCAACTTCAAGATGGCTAAATACGGAAGTTAAGACGATTTTCCTCACAAAACTTGACTTTATGTCCCACATTGCTAACTGTCAGTTACCAAAAAACATGAAAACAAAACATCTGAAATTGACTTTTTCAATGCTAGAAATATGTTTTTCACTACATATTAATGGTAACTAACCGACATTCAACCTTCTGATGTTACAATTACAGACGCTAACGATTACTTGGTTGTGACAAGAGCAGACAAGGATCTCCTGCATGGATTTTTTACTGGAATCAGATGTCACGA
Source organism: Convolutriloba macropyga (assembly GCF_964194025.1). NCBI lineage: Eukaryota > Metazoa > Xenacoelomorpha > Acoela > Convolutidae > Convolutriloba > Convolutriloba macropyga. Next base: position 9,780,343 of record NC_134470.1, read on the forward strand.
AGGACAATTTTTTTTGGAAGTTGGGTTTCAGACGTCACCCCTACCAGAGGTTCTAGTTTTTTTACTGGTTTGAGACGTCACCAGCAAAAGTCCGCCCGAGGTCTCAGACGCCACCTCTGATGTCCGGTTCCCCGGTTAGATCGAGCCAAAGATCTCTCATTTTTTCGACAAAAAGCCACCAAAAAAATTGAAATTTGTCCCCCAAAAACCTGTTTTCTGTTACTATAACACCTCGATTGATAAACGTTGAGTAGTTTTATTATTCTAATAGCATGTAAAAGCAATTTAACTACTTTGAAAGATAAATTTGGTGAGAAAAAGGCCAAAAGTCAGAAAAACGGTCGCAAAATCAGAAAAGTCAAAAAAATACATTTTGATTTTCTGACTGCATATTCTAATGAAAAAACCAAAAAAGCCTTCTAACTATTTTTTTGAGCTACTTTTCAAATAGCGAGAAGGCCATTCTAGTCGATATATCATACTGGAGTCTTAGAAACGAGAATGGTCAGAAAATTTTTTCCGAAATCAGAAAAATCAAAAAACCCGTTTTGATTTTCTGACCCCATATCTGATTGATTCACAAAATAAACTCTTAAACTATCTTTGTGATTTAGTTTTGCAGTAGCCAGAAAGTTGTTTTAGTCGATATAGTACACTGGGATCTCAAAAACAAGAAAGATCAGGAATTTTTAAAAATTTTTTCTGAAGCCAGAAAAATAAAAAAAACTCTTTTTGATTTCCTGACATTATATCCTGTCTATTTGCAGTTTGAACTCTTATGCTAGCCCTGTGAGTTAATTTTACACTGTAGAGAAAGCTATTTAGGTCAATACATCGAATTGTGATCTCAATAACGCGAATTGCAAAGAAAACTTTTTTGAAATCAGAAAAAATTCAGAAAAATAGTTTATTTTTCTGACTACACATCGCCTTGAAAAGCAAACCAAGCCCTCCGACTTACCGTGCAGTTGCCGAAAGTTGATATTTAATAGATATATTAGTCAGCATCAAAAAAAGAGAAGTTAAAAAGGCCTTTCGAAAAAAGAAAAGAAAAACGGTTTCGATTTTCGGACTGCACAAAAAAAAACCTAAATTGTAAATCAAGCAGTCTAACTCAGTTTTTGAGTAAGATTTTGAAATTGTCTCAAAAATTTTTCTTTTCGAATATATTATATTCGGAGTCTGGAATCAATAAGAGTTACAGAAAAAAGTTTGAAACAGGTTTCTTTAAAAATAGAAAACTCTTTTTACAAAATCCCAAGAACTCCTCCGATAAAGAAAGCAAAACATATAAAACAACTTCCCAGCTCGAACAATGTTCTGATTTTTCGAAAGATTTGCAAAACGATATATATAAAATATAGCCTTCAGCAAAAAAAAAACAAACGCAAAAAAGTTTCCCTCTGTTAACTTTAAGAACCGTTTAATTTTTTCATTGTCCGCGGTCACAAACGTCACAGAGAAGAAGTCCCTATTCCCCTGCTGGTCTCAGTAGTCACCAATCAGAAGAACAAATTTTGCACGGTTCCAGTAGTTACCGAGAAGAAATCGATAATTTTTACTGGTTTCAGAAGTCACCATTGTAAAATGAAAAGCCTTTTCTTTTTGGTATCAGTAGTCACCCCATTTAGAAGATTTCAATTATTTCAAGAAGAGCAAAACATCTCTCAAGCACCTCAAGCAGTTCTACACAGTAAAGTCCTTATTGGGTTTTCTTAAATCAACAGAGAGAAGAGACAACTCAACAACCAACGTTTTTTCTTGTAACCTTCGTTGCCTAGTCGCTCCGCAAAAAAAAAATTATTATAATTTTTTTTTCAGCAACCTCCTTTTTGGCTTCTCGTAAAAGTAAAACAGTAGAACTAATTGTTTTTTGCTTACATTCAGGGAGAAAGCACAAACTAAAGTTTACAGTCATTGTCCGAAAAAAAACTATTTGAAAACAAAAAAGAAAATCTATTCGTAGCAGTTATTTGGTCCTGTTAAAAAGAAAGACGATAAACGTTCGAACGAGTTTTTTTCTCTTTTTAGCAAATAAAATCTACTATAATTAGCACCATCACAACCTTAGGATTCTTGTTTTTGAAAAAAATTGCGTCGCTGAACTTTTATAGGAAATTTTTTGGCTGATTAGCCAAATTAGATTTTGACATCAGAAGTTCGTCGCTTCGGTTTTTAGCCGTTTTTCATTTTAACCCGAAAGACAAGCATAACAACAACAACAACAGAGATCAAAGATGTCGGAAAGGAACAACGACGAGTGTCAGTTTGCAGTAAACATTACAGGAAAATTCTTTGAAAACCCAGCTTGATTTGTTACAGAAGACAATAGACGATAGAAAGAGCTTCCGATCATTAAATCTACTGATAAGCAGAACCAAAACGCTCTAAACAGAATTGGACAAGAAGACAGAAGCAGTGTTGAGGGCGAAGCCTCACAAGAGTACAGCAACGTCGACAGACAGAAAGCCTTAACATCCAGACTGCAGCAATCCGAACTGGAAGTTGACACATTGGACGATGATGGTCTATTAAGCCAGTCCTCAACACGATTTCGCGATGACGTCACAATTCCTTCTCGCCCAAGCAGCCGACGACTGGATTCCGAACGATCAACACCAACACGTAAAGTTATCACTGAAGAAACGTTTGTCGTCCTAGCAGCCAGTTCACAACCGAAGGACACAACAGTCTTCATTAATCCACCGTCCATTCCTCCAAGACCAGTCAAGCCATCCATCATTGTTCCTGAACAACCAGCAAATCCAGGATCCTCTTATTAGCCATTTGATAAATCAACAACAAAATTTCCATCATCAGAACAGAAACCAGTTTGTTGACTCCAACTCAACACATCATGCTAGTCATTATCATCCAATGGCATGAAACACCCTAGAACAACCCAATGCTAATCATCAGCAAGAAACCTTAATTTTGCCGCCTCTCAACATGTCAGACTTGGATCATCAGTTGAACCAAGAACCCAATTTTCTAACGGCAAAGGATTTAGAATTCAGCGGTTCTCAATCCAAACAAAAGCAGTTTGTTAACCGTTTCAGTTTATCTTGGACACCTGAAAGTCAGAGAGGCTTCCGAAACGTCAACGTACCTTGTCCAAACCTTCAAGATGAATGTGGAAACCCATTCCTTGGCAAAGCAATTATTGACAAGCCTCTTAATCGTGGACCTGAATACTTGACAATAGATCAAAACCCTCACTCATCTAAACAAAACTACGTTCAGCCTCTGCATTATTGTTTCACAAACAATCTACAACCAACAACAGCTGCAAACGTAATTTCGGTCGTCCAGAGCTGTTGTTTTTCAAAAAAACAAGATGTTCAACTCAAACCTCAAAAGCCTGAAAACAGTTTTTTGCAACGTGTCAGTTCTTTCAACATCGGTCCCAATGATCCTGTAAAAAACACAACCCTGACAAACAGCTTCCCAATTCAGGGTTTAGCAGTTCAAAGGCCTCCTGTTTACCCATCTACTACCCCAGCGCAAGCAAACGTCCAGTCAGTGCAGAGCGACCTACAACTTCTTACAACGCATTCCACAACCGCTCAAGAAGCGAACAAACCAGTCCATAGCTTCAATCCGGCTACTCAAACCAGTATGGTTGATATTCATCAGAACAACACAAACGCTTATTTATCATATCCTTTACCCATCAAGAACATGGCAGCTGAACACGCTGTAAATCAAAGTCATTCAAACGACGAAATTTTGCACCTGCGATCTCCCCCTCTACCTAATCTTTTTCCAACTAACATCTTGCCAACTTCAAGCGTAAGGCAGCATCAGGCTCCAGTGTCTGCTACAGCTGGACAATTTGTCCCCTCAATGACCAATAGTGAACTTCAGCCAACATCCGTCGACCTAAAATGCTCAATCAAATTGCCGCTATTAAAATTGCAAAATTTTAATGGTAACCCCATGCACTATCATGAGTGGATAAATAATTTTTTCTCAATGGTTTACAATACCATTTCAATTACTGACACACACAGAATAACCTACCTACAGAATTCAGTGTCGGGTAAGGCAAAGGATCTGATACATGCTTACTCTTGTGATCCATCCTATTATAATACAGCCCTCAACGAGATAATGAGCCGCTTTGGCGACCCTTCAGTTGTTGTCAACGCATTTATCAACCAATTAGAGAGCTGGAAATGTAATAGTTCTTACAATAAGCAATCCTTCATAGCATCTAAAGAGACTTGTCCAGGCTTTTCAGAACCTAGGTTTTCAAGACGACCTAACGAAACAGAAAGCAAAACACATAAAACAACTTCCCAGCTAGAACAATGTTCTGATTTTTCGAAAGATTTGCAAATCGATATATATAAAACATAGCCTTCAGCAAAAAAAAACAAACGCAAAAAAGTTTCCCTCTGTTAACTTTAAGAACCGTTTAATTTTTTCCTTGTCCGCGGTCACAAACGTCACCGAGAAGAAGTCCCTATTCCCCTGCTGGTCTCAGTAGTCACCAATCAGAAGAACAAATTTTGCACGGTTCCAGTAGTTACCGAGAAGAAATCGATAATTTTTACTGGTTTCAGAAGTCACCATTTTAAAATGAAAAGCTTTTTTTTTGGTATCAGTAGTCACCCCATTTAGAAGATTTCAATTATTTCAAGAAGAGCAAAACTTCTCTCAAGCACCTCAAGCAGTTCTACACAGTAAAGTCCTTATTGGGTTTTCCTAAATCAACAGAGAGAAGAGACAACTCAACAACCAACGTTTTTTCTTGTAACCTTCGTTGCCTAGTCGCTCCGCAAAAAAAAAATTTATTATATAATTTTTTTTCAGCAACCTCCTTTAAGGCTTCTCGTAAAAGTAAAACACTAGAACTAATTGTTTTTGCTTACATTCAGGGAGAAAGCACAAACTAAAGTTTACAGTCATTGTCCGAAAAAAAACTATTTGAAAACAAAAAAGAAAATCTATTCGTAGCAGTTATTTGGTCCTGTTAAAAAAAAGACGATAAACGTTCGAACGAGTTTTTTTTTCTCTTTTTAGCAAATGAAATCTACTATAATTAGCACCATCACAACCTTAGGATTCTTGTTTTTGAAAAAAAATTGCGTCGCTGAACTTTTATAGGAAATTTTTTGGCTGATTAGCCAAATTAGATTTTGACATCAGAAGTTCGTCGCTTCGGTTTTTAGCCGTTTTTCATTTTAACCTGAAAGACAAGCAAAACAAAAACAACAACAAAGATCAAAGATGTCGCAAAGGAACAACGACGAGTTTCAGTTTGCAGTAAACATTGCAGGAAAATTCTTTGAAAATCCAGCTTGATTTGTTACAGAAGGCAATAGACGATAGAAAGAGCTTCCGGTCATTAAATCTACTGATAAGCAGAGCCAAAACGCTCTAAACAGAATTGGACAAATAGACAGAAGCAGTGTTGAGGGCGAAACCTCACCAGAGTACAGCAACGTCGACAGACAGAAAGCCTTAACATCCAGACTGCAGCAATCCGAACTGGAAGTTGACACATTGGACGATGATGGTCTATTAAGCCAGTCCTCAACAAGATTTCGCGATGACGTCACAATTCCTTCTCGCCCAAGCAGCCGACGACTGGATTCAGAACGATCAACACCAACACGTAAAGTTATCACTGAAGAAACATTTGTCGAGCAAGCAGCCAGTTCACAACCGAAGGACACAACAGTCTTCATTAATCCACCGCCCATTCCTCCAAGACCAGTCAAGCCATCCATCACTGTTCCTGAACAACCAGCAAATCCAGGATCCTCTTATTAGCCATTTGATAAATCAACAACAAAATTTCCATCAACAGAACAGAAACCAGTTTTATTGACTCCAACTCAACACATCATGCTAGTCATTATCATCCAATGGCATGAAATACCGTAGAACAACCCAATGCTAATCATCAGCAAGAAACCTTAATTTTGCCGCCTCTCAACATGTTAGACTTGGATCATCAGTTGAACCAAGAACCCAATTCTCTAACGGCACAGGATTTAGAATTCAGCGGTTCTCAATCCAAACAAAAGCAGTTTGTTAACCGTTTCAGTTTATCTTGGACACCTGAAAGTCAGAGAGGCTTCCGAAACGTCAACGTACCTTGTCCAAACCTTCAAGATGAATGTGGAAACCCATTCCTTGGCAAAGCAATTATTGACAAGCCTCTTAATCGTGGACCTGAATACTTGACAATAGATCAAAACCCTCACTCATCTAAACAAAACTACGTTCAGCCTCTGCATTATTGTTTCACAAACAATCTACAACCAACAACAGCTGCAAACGTAATTTCGGTCGTCCAGAGCTATTGTTTTTCAAAAAAACAAGATGTTCAACTCCAACCTCAAAAGCCTGAAAACAGTTTTTTGCAACGTGTCAGTTCTTTCAACATCGGTCCCAATGATCCTGTAAAAAACACAACCTTGACAAACAGCTTCCCAATTCAGGGTTTAGCAGTTCAAAGGCCTCCTGTTTACCCATCTACTACGCCAGCGCAAGCAAACATCCAGTCAGTGCAGAGCGACCTACAACTTCTTACAACGCATTCCACAACCGCTCAAGAAGCGAACAAACCAGTCCATAGCTTCAATCCGGCTACTCAAACCAGTATGGTTGATATTCATCAGAACAACACAAACGCTTATTTATCATATCCTTTACCCATCAAGAACATGGCAGCTGAACACGCTGTAAATCAAAGTCATTCAAACGACGAAATTTTGCACCTGCGACCACCCCCTCTACCTAATCTTTTTCCAACTAACATCTTGCCAACTTCAAGCGTAAGGCAGCATCAGGCTCCAGTGTCTGCTACAGCTGGACAATTTGTCCCCTCAATGACCAATAGTGAACTTCATCCAACATCCGTCGACCTAAAATGCTCAATCAAATTGCCGCTATTAAAATTGCAAAATTTTAATGGTAACCCCATGCACTATCATGAGTGGATAAATAATTTTTTCTCAATGGTTCACAATACCATTTCAATTACTGACACACACAGAATAACCTACCTACAGAATTCAGTGTCGGGTAAGGCAAAGGATCTGATACATGCTTACTCTTGTGATCCATCCTATTATAATACAGCCCTCAACGAGATAATGAGCCGCTTTGGCGACCCTTCAGTTGTTGTCAACGCATTTATCAACCAATTAGAGAGCTGGAAATGTAATAGTTCTTACAATAAGCAATCCTTCATAGCATCTAAAGAGACTTGTCCAGGCTTTTCAGAACCTAGGTTTTCAAGCCGACCTTCAATCGTCTACTTTTTTGAGGAAAGCGAAGGAAAAAATTCCCCACAACTTGCTTCTTAAATGGACTGAATACACCTTGACAGAGAATGTTACAACAACTACCCTTGTTGAGTTTCAAAATGGCTTGATGTTCAAGCAAGGGTTTATGAAAAAGTACCCCAGGAAAATAGAACCAGTACCTTCACTCACAACAAAAACGGTAATTATCCTGCTGTCACAGCACAACAATCGGTTCAAGAACAGATTAAGCAAACAACTGCAAGACAGTCTCAAAGGAACGATTTAGATCAACGAAATGTTAATCCCAACGGCTCGAAAAATGAGCAACAGTTTGCAAACAAGCACACAAATTGTGTTCAATGTCACAAACCGCATTTTGTTGCAACTTGTTCAGACTACCATAAATTGTCCCCTGAAGGTCGATTTCAAACTATCCAGAAAAATAGCTTGTGTACAAACTGTTTAAGTAACCAACATCGCAGAGACACTTGTCCCTCCTCGAAGCGTTGTCAGGTGTGTAATGGTTTTCACCATACAACACTACATAATCCAGCTAAACAATTCAGCAGAACACATGCCGCTTTTACTGCCAGCAACGTCCAACAGCAAACTTAAACCTCAGGTCAACAAAACTGGTCATCGAAAGACGACAACAACTCACAAAAGCAAAAAAGTAGTGAAGCAACTCAGAATAAAATAACACAATTCAAACCCAAAAAGCAATCTCAGGTACGGAATAAATTTTGGAAATAACGGTAATCAACAGTCATCGAAACGTGCAAATTTGAATGGACCTTCTGCCAGCCAAAATTTCAATGTCAATCAAATATCCAGTACACCGAGAGGTTTGTTTGAGCAGTTACAGCTGCTGCCAGTATCCTTTATCAAAGAAGATAAAGTATTCGACACGTATGCTCTCATTGACCCCGGCAGTCAGTTTACGTTTTTATTAGATGCTGTTTCTGACTACCTGGAACTCCCACGCGAATATCAATCTTCAACAACTGTTCAATATCTAAGCGTTGATTACGAAATGCCCCTATCAAAAATAAAGCAACCAATAACAGTTTGCCCTTTCAATCAGTTTGATGAAAAGTTCCAAATATCCAGAGCCTACAGCAACCATAATATTAAACGTTAATGCAGCCAATGTCACTGAGCTAAACTATGTTTGCGATGCATTCAATGAACTTCGACACATATATTTCCAAGACATTGCCGGAGGTAAGATTGGAGCACTCCTTGGTGTCAATGCTTTTGCCTTTACGCATCCTACTGAAGTAATTCAAGGCACCGAAAACCGCCCCTTTGGAGTAAAGACAAAGCTTGGATGGACACTTGCAGGAGAGTACCTGAACACACTAGGAAACCGCTCTTAAAAATCTTCTAACAAATCAAAAGTATTTGTATACCATGTCTGTCGGAAAAGTCCAGAACAACCGTTGGACAATTTGATACAAGAATTTTGGTCAATAGTGAAAGATGGTACCAGAAAAGAAGATAATACTATCACCGAAGATGAAAAGTCTGCCATTCGAATACTTGAGAGTACTATCAACCACACAGGCGAAAGGTATGAAATAGGTGTTCCATGGAAAGTACCTGCCAATCTTCAAAATAACTATTTTTCTGCCCTCAATCAGCTAAACAGTTTGAACAAACGACTTAATAATGATCCAACACTAAGTGATATGTACCAACAGACTCTTGTCACAGATCTCGAGAAAAATTACGTCAAGCCAGCGGAAATGTCAGACCCACCCCCTGAGAAAATATGGTACTTGCCGCATCACCCTGTTCAAAGCGGAAACAAACCAAACAAATTGCGTCGTGTCGCCAATGCAGCGTCAAAATTCAAAGGCGAATCACTAAATTTCAATCTTCTAACAGGACCAGACCTCTTAAACAGTCTAATAGGAATTTTGGTCAGATTTCGTGAAAAACCTATTTTTATTTTGGCAGACATTGAAGGAATGATCATGCAAATCGGCATCCGAACTGAAGATCAATCTGCAGTACGTTTCCTATGGTCTATTGACAATGATGTGCGACAGTTTTATTCACCAGATTGATTTTCGGTGCAACTTACTCACCATCTTGTGCAATTTTTGTTTTAAACAGATGCGCAGAGGACAACGTCGAGACATATCCAAAAGCACAGAGCGCTATAAAGTCTTATTTTTATATGGATGACTACATCCAGTCCTTCGACTCTCCTGAAAATGCCAACGCGACTGCATTTGAAGTAAAGAACTGCCTGAGAGACGGTGGTTTCCGCCTCACAAAATTCCTGTCAAACCATCAACAGGCTCTTCAGTGTATTACTCCAGAAGACCTCGAGGAGCCCAAGAGTGAAACAAGAGTCCTCGGACAAAAATGGAACGTTGAAAAAGATACATTTTTCAAGAAATCCCTCGGAGAATTCCCTAAAGAAGCTGAACAACACACTCAACGGAAACTTTTCAGTCTGGTGTCATCAATTTTTGACCCAATTGGGTTTCTTGGCCCAATGACAATAAAGTTCAAAATTCTTCTTCAGCAACTTTGGAAGTTAGGTAGAAAATGGAACGAGCCACTCCCAATTGAACTTCTACATCCCTTACAAAAGCTCCTTAACAGTTATCACTCTATGCCTCAACTTGAAATTCCACGGCAGATGACATCACAGAATCTACTGGAGACAGAGAACCAGTTGCATGTTTTTGTTGATGCATCGATTGTTGCAACGTGCGCTGTTGTCTACCTCAGGAGCTTGAATAAGACCAGCAACGAAGTACAAACTGCATTCGTGATTGGGAAATGCAAATGAGCGCCCGTAAAACAGTTGAGCGTTCCACAGTTGGAACTAGAGGAATCTGTCACAGGTGTTCGACTCCTGAATTTTGTTATACATGAACTCTCTGTTGAAATCAGCAATGTTTTTTATTGGACGGATAGTCAAGTTGTCCTTGACTGGATTGGTTTTTTCAAAAAGCAACCAGTTTTTGTTGCTAATCGCATTGCAGAAATAAAAGTAAAAAGCAAACCTGACAATTGGAATCATATTGCGACAACCTTAAACCCAGCTGGTCATGGTACTCGTGGTTCAGAACCCAAAGAAATTGAAGCAAAATGGTGTAAGCCACCAGATTTTCTCTCCACAAATGATGTCTTTTGTAGACATAAAAAGCAAATGCCGATTTGTGCTGCAACAACACGATCTGCCTTAAGAACCAAGATACCACTACTTGACCCTAAACAGTTTTCAACATGGACAAAGATTTTGCTAACGATAGCTACTGTTTTCAATCTGATCTACAGAGCGAAGAAATAGCGTGACAATCACCATCAATACACTGTTGAAGACATTGAATTATCAAAATCTTACTTGATACAAATGTCGCAAACCAATAGCTTCCCAACCGTCATCGAGTTGCTAAAAGGTAGCCGTAAACTAGATCCGAAACAAGAAACACAGGTCGTTAAACTCAACGCTTGATAAGAACGGTATATTACGCGTCTGTGGAAGGCCAATTTTTGCTCCCAGTGAACTCGAGCTGGCCAGGCGGCCAATACTACTTCATGCAAAAGATAACATTTGTCGTTTATACCTCGAACATGCCCATCGCATCTGTGTGCATCAGGGAACAGAAGCCACTAAAGCTTTTGTACAGCAAAGGTACTACGTAATTGGTCTCCGCAGAACAATGCTGAGCATTAGATACAAATGTTTCCTTTGTCGACGTTTCGAACCGCAAAGCATTGAGACTTTTATGGCACCACTACCTTATTGCCGCTTCCCGACTGAAAACAAACAATTTACATTTGCCAACTGCGGATTAGACATTTCGGCCCAATTTACCTTGAGGAAACACTACGGCCTCATCTTTACTTGTCTAGTAACGCGAGCTGTTCACTTGGAAACCTGTCCAGATTTGAATACAGACACTTTTCTGAACGCCTACCGCCGCTTCACTTCGCGAAGATGTCAGCCCGCTGATTTGTACAGTGACAACGATAAGACTTTCGTTGGTGCCAAAGAAGAACTCAAAAGGTGTCTGAATGATCTCGACAAGGACAAAATTCACAAAGCACTCGCAGCACAGAAAACCAAGTGGCACTTCAACCCACACTATGGCCCTCATTTTTGCAGCGCTTGGGTGCGGCTGATCCAGAGTGTCAAGCGGACGCTCCTGATCATTCTAGGGTCAAGAAAGTTTACTTTTGACGTTTTCCACACAATCATGGTTGAAGCAGAAGCTATGATGAAATCCAGACCACTTAAAAACGTGTCGGACGCCATGGAAAACGAAGAACCATTTACGCCAAACCATTTTTTTACTTCAGCGTCCTTACAAATCTCTTTCCCTCCTGGTATCTTCCCGTCAACCAAGCCAGCAAACATGAAGTCTTGGAAAAATGTTCAACAATTCCTCAACCACATCTGGAGGAGACTGGTCCGGGAATACCTACCGACCTTGATAAAGCGACCAAAATGGACCGAAAACGACGGGAATTCACTCAAAGTCAACGATGTGGTGTGGATCCTGAAAGAATTCAACCCACGTGGTATTTGGCCTCTGGGAAGAGTAGAAGAAGTGTTCCCTGGACGAGATGGTAACAACAGAGTAGTTAAAGTGAAAACGGCTTACGGCACCTTCGTCCGCCCCGCGTCCGGTCTCGCCCGTGTTTTCGCTGATTAGCTTCTTTGTTGATATTTTTTGCGCTCCGGTTTTAGGCAAAGGGGGTTGCATATAGTTTTATTCAATTTAATTTGGGTTTATGGATTCTAACTGGAATTGGAAACAATATTTATTTGGTGGATTTATTCGTGTTTTACCCTCTTATTCCTGTTGCCCCCGTGGAGCATGTTGCGGATGCAACTTCAAGATGGCTAAATACGGAAGTTAAGATGATTTGCCGCAAAAAACTTGACTTTATGTCCCACATTGCTAACTGTCAGTTACCAAAAAACATGGAAACAAAACATCTGAATTTGACTTTTTCAATGCTGGAAATATGTTTTTCACTACATAGTCAAAGCAGATTTTATCTTCATAACATGAAACACGGAGGGGGCAAACAGACGGGTTCAAGTTAACCACTTGATTTGTTTTTGCTATGAAAGAGCGCGAACAAGTACAAAATGAGCTGAATGGGTTGAGTGAAAAGTGGCTGAGTTTTGAAAAAGTGACACAGTTTTCAGCCCAGAATTTGAAAAACTTTGTATTTTCTTCAGCGCAGTTGTAAACCCTTCAGCGCAATTTTATCGGGCACTTTGAGCTAAATCTCTGACATAATTTTGAGAAAGGCGATGGATTTGAAGGTTTTGTGGATTGAGAACAAGAAGAAATGTGAATTCATGAATTTTAAGTTATAGGGAAAATGAACATATAGATTATAATAATGAAGTTATTGTAAATTTTGGAATTTTAAAGAAACTTTTTGGAATTATAACTCGAAAGAATTGTTCGAAGCTTCATGTGCTCTAAATGAGAAAGCGTGAACAAATTTTGTAATGTTAACGTTTTTGTGAAAAGTTTTTTTTCTTGTTCACGATATCAATTATAGCTTCGTAATCTGATCTTGTTTCAAATATGTCGCGTACAGAGACTTCGGCCTCGATTAGAGTCATCGCAAACTGCCAGCTCCCTGCTTGTCCCGACACCTCCTACACGCATGCCCCCACTTTGTTTGCTATAGAACAAACACACATGATCTTTATCAGAACTAGCCGCTTCACTTTTGTCATTCCACTTAGCGTGGTTAGCATCCAGAACATACATCGAATCATCGCTTGCGAACATTGCTGGGTTGCTGTCCACCCGTTTTAGCCCGGAAAAAATGTAAAAGGTTTCCGTGCTGAACCCCAAGGACACCAGGGTTATGGCGTCTTCGATTTCTGCAGCTTTGTCGGAGGCGAACAGACTCATGGACATATCGTTGCAATCTTTCTGATGCGTTTCATATGACTTAGGAGTGGCGGAGGTTTTGGTTTTGAAACACTTTTCATATTCGAATCGAATGACAGCATTGCTGAATTCTTCCTCACAGTACAGCTTAGCATCTAAAATAGATGATAAAAAAATAAAAAATGATTCGGATATTTTTCAAGTTTTGATTAGAACTTCAGATAAGAGTGGTATATGTTGCTTGTCTTAGTCGAGACTTCTGCTTGTGAAATAATCATGTCCTACACAATTTACCTGCGAAAATACCCTAACTGGACACGGTTACGCACCCGGCCTTTACTGGGCTCAATACCCGGGTCGAGGTTTTTGGGTAAAGTTTTTTAAGAAATGCGGTGAATGCGGTGAATTTTTGTAAGAAATGCGGTGATTGCGGTGAATGCGGTGAAAATAAAATTTCAACGCATTTCACCGCATTTCTTACAAAAATTCACCGCAAAATTCACCGCATTGCTTACAAAAATTCACCGCATCGATTTTTGTGGCAAATTAATGTAAGAAATGCGGTGAAAGCGGTGAATGCGGTGAAAAAAAAAATAATTCACCACCTTTCACCGCATTTCTTACAAAAATTCACCGCGAAATTCACCGCATTTCTTACAAAAATTCACCGCATATGATTTCCAAAGTTTACTCAATCTGATTTAAATTCACAAGAAATTCCAAACATGTTAGTGACAGTTGGCGCTGTGGACTAAGCAGTTGAAGGCATACAGGAGGCCAGAGGTTCGAACCCGAGTGGGGCCGATTCTTTTTTGTAAGAATACTGAGAACGCGGTGAAAAGAAATAATTCACCGCGATTCACCGCATTCACCGCAAAAAGATGTAAGAAATACGCGGTGAAAATTATTTTTTTTTCAACGCATTTCACCACATTTCTTACAAAAATTCACAGCCAAAAAAAATTGGTGTATAAACGAAAAGATCGCCTCTAAAGCAAAGAATTCAGTGGAATAAAAAATTGAGATTGATGAGATCTGCCATTATTAAGAAAGCCAGTCCAGATGAACAGCAAAATTAAACAACAACAACAAACATTAACTAGATCCAAAACTTTATGTCCATTTAAAAAAAACTTAACAACAAAGTTAAAATAGCGCCAGGAAAAGCGGAAATTAAACAATTTAACTTGTACTTCACTAGAAAAAATACGGTACTAGTTCATAAAGTAAGGTCGGTAAGCTCGGTAACAATTAGACAAAAAAAGAACAAAAACTGCAGAGTTAAAAAAATTCGCTTAAATTTTCAAACACAGTTCATTTCAAAGCAATGACAACTATTAGATACAAACTGAAAATATTCAACAGATTTATGAATACCTATGCTTCTATAGGAGGGAATTCAGACCTGTCATTACTCAATTTTCATGTGGTCACAAAAAATCAGCAATTAGAGACAAGAAAGAAAAATTCCAGTAAAGCTTGCGAGAAAACAATGACGAAGCCTTAAGGTCAAATTTGCCCCTCAAAATATGTTGCTTTTTCAGAACGCAAATATTGTAATATGTGACCTCTCATAAATAGGACTAGGTAACAAGTAGACAAAAAAGAAAAAAGGGCGAAATTAAGTACTACAATTGTGTTTTTCGAAGAGATTTGTTTTCAAAGTCATGAAAACCACAAGCAACGAAATTTTTTAAAAAATTATTTGTTAAATTTGTCCAAAGGAAGCCCTTGATACCATCAAATATTCAGAATATGTCTTACGTCAACAAAAAAAACGTCTTATTTGACAAAAAACAATTTTTATATCTTTTATGCGAAAAACCCGTGTCGAAGCAAAAAAAGTCATTTCAACGAATTCTTTGAAAACAATTGATTTTGTACATTTGCGTCCTGCATTAAAACCAATTATGCCATGTATGAACTGTAATTAACGGGATTAGGTGATAAATAGACAATGAAATATGCGACGTTAAACGCGATTGATTTCAAAATCATGAAGGCCATCAGCAATCTACTAAAATCAAAATATCGGTTCATCTTTTTCTCCCAAAAAAGCCAATGACAACTGTCAATATCCAGGAAAATTTATAGACTTAAAAAACAGTTACAGACAAAAGTAAAAAATATCAATTAATTTTTTCGATAAAGTGGTGTCGAAGCCCATAAAGCCATAATCTATACCTGTAAAGATTTTGATGTGTTCAATTGTGAATTTTTGAGCGCTAATATTGTAATCCTTGAACTGCCAAGAATTTCATAATAAGACAAAACGAGAAAAAAATTGGCAGATGCCCCAAAAAATGTGAAATTTGGTTGTACCAAAGCCAGAAAACCACAAATTAACGCATAAAATCGAAGTAAAGACTAAAACTTAATTCAAAAGAAAGAAGCATATTTTATTCTTCGCTGAAACTAAGTAGACCAAATGAAGAAGAAATTGGCAAAATTCAACAAGCTATTCTGTATTTACAAAAATTAAATACGGTTAAGAGTCAAAAGGACCAAAATTTTTCGAGTTGAAATTTTAGACACATTTATTTGTAGCTGGTTACGAAACCAGTTGAACCCATCACCAGTAAGCCTTGATTTGAATTGTTCTCTTCCTTGATTAATATAAAACAGATTGAATTATTGCTAAAAAAGACCGACTGATTACAATCCAATCTTCTTATGGATTGAAAAAGTCCAAGGTTGGTCCAAAACTAGCCTTGCTGATGCTGTCCGTTCATTAAGAACACTTAAGTTTTTTGAATGTTATAGATATAGATAGTTTATTGGAAAAAAAATAAAAGCTACGTTTTTGATGATCATCGAGTAAAGTTCGCAAAAAACGGCAAATTCTTAATTAGAGAGCACTTTCAATAGAATTTGAAGGAAGACGAGTTCCAAATGGAGTTTAAAAAGATTGTGTTAGTGGTTGGTTTACCGGCGTGTACTTCCGGGGTACTTAATCAAATTGAACTAAGGAGCCTTTTTTAGTGCTATTTTTGATGACAAAATGCTAAATTTTTAAATATTTAGCCTACGTTTTTGCCAAATCAAAAACACTTTTCTTGGCAATTTTAACAGATTTTAAAAAAATTGACGGAACTTTAGGCAAAATTCCGGAAAATGTGAATGAAAATAATGCAAACTGGTCTAATTTTTGCAAAAATTTAAACATCAATAACTCGCTCTAGAAAAAGAAGTTCAAATAAATCTTCTCAATAATACATTCTACGCTGAACGGGCTTTTTAATGGTACCACTCACAACTCTGTACAATGCTTATTTCGATCGGTAAAAATTGAGCGAAAGAAAAATCCATTTGAGTATAAAGGTCCTCCCCCCTCAAGAGGTGTCGGAACAAGAATTTGGACGCAGAATTTAAGTCTAACAGCTGTCAAATTCAGCATTAAACTTCTTCTCATTCTAAAAAGCATTATATTTTTTTCTCATTTAAATTTTTACTGTGCAATGTGGAATATACATCTGTAATGGTGTTCGATCTTTCTGAAACCCAGTTATTGCTCTCAAATGGAGCAAAAATAGCAGGATAACTCGTGAACTAGAATTCAAACGAAAACTCATTGATCATACAAACAAAGATCCCACAATTAGTAGGACCGGACTTTAAAAACCAAATGAAAACCGGACTTTGAGTTCCGGAAATCTAAGAAAAACAGTAATTACAGAATCAACATCAACAAAAACAAATTTAAGACCAACCACCGTGTTTTCACTTTTCTTAACAGGAAATTCACACAGCAAATCCTGCACAGTTAATTCAATCGATTAAACAAAATCAGTAATTTCTGCCCCAGTCCCATTCGAGTTTAGGCCATATCAAGATAACTGCCCTATTTTGACTTCAAAAATTAGCATAAAACATTTACTGATCATATTAAAATAGCCTGAAGACTGCGGAATAAATTTGAAGTAAATGTCTGCTTAGTTTCCATCCTGCTATTAATTCAGACAATTAAACATTTAAACTTCATTAAACTGTTCGAAGTGGAACGAGAAGCAGAAAAAAGTTAAATAAGAAAATCAAAATCAATTTTAACTATTTTTTTTAATCACTAATTGAGACTCCAAAAAATCGCAATTTCACACAACCTCATGATGCAGTTGGTTTATAGTCAAAATTTAGATGCCAAAAAACAAAACAAATGATATTCACCAAGAAAAGAGCAAAAAAGAAATGAAATCAATTTGAAAAGTTTTATTAACTGTTCTCATCACAACTTTCTAAATAGTTTCTGTTCAAATAGGGCTCTTCGCGCTGACCTTTCAGAAACCTTTAGGAAATTGTGGAGAATTTATTAAGCAATATCAGTAAAAACTTATTTAAAACAACAACTGAGCGGGAAAATTTGTTTTGAAAAATAAGAGTTCAAAAAAGACAAAGGAGGTCACAGTATGACTAAATTTAATATAATGAATTATTATTCAAATTATATATACAAGAACTTAATTTTGTGCTGTATTTTGACCTTAAATTTGCCCAAGCAAAAACTGATTTAAGCGGACTTATGATAACAACGATATTTACTCATGAAAAATCTTGTGTCTCGTTTATACACGAGGGTATTCAGAGCAAAAATAATTTCAATTGACAAATAGAGCATGCAAGTTCATTACATCTTAAGGGTTGAAAGCTATTTTTTTATTCTGTTGTTTTTCTTTGTTTTTGGACAAAACTTCATTTCGACTTGAACAGTCATTAGAAGTTCTTGAATACATTATCTGAGACAATGAAGCTGGTTCTGAGAAATCATATTCTATGTTTCAGTTTTTTACATTCTCCGTCTGATCAAACTGGTGCCATAACATACGGAGTTTTTAAGACGGTCATCGAAGATCATTAATTAGCGTCTAGAATATTGCCAAATGTTATTATATTATTATCCTCAAACAATTAAACTATCCAAATAAAATAAATACAATTTTGGTTGAGGTGCTAGACGGGAGTCACCTCTGATCAGACTCAAGTCGAACCCAAACGGTGTGTTTCCAGACCAAGATTACAGCATCTAGGAATTGGATTAAGCTTACCAAAGTCTGGGCAATGACTTAATTTTGGTCTGATTAGAAGTCACATCTGTCTGGGGTGGTCTGATCAGATGCCGATTCATGTGCACATTAGTCGGATCAGAGAAGATTCCGAGCGCAATTGGGTCTGATGAGAAACCATTTTGAGCGCATTTTTCTTTTCAATTTTTGGTATTTTTTACTGAGAGTTGTTGGTGCCGCCAAGAGGCAACAATGGAGCAGCGTTCTGATCAGACACTCGTATGGAGTCTGATGGCTTAGATCAAAACCAAGGGGTCTAGCTGATATTAAATGCCGGTCCACTTTAGAGGAGATTTTGATTAACTGTACGTCAAGAAGTTTTTTAAATGAAAAACTGACTAAGGTCATCAATTGAGTCACAAATATGCACTAATGAAATGCTATATGAACTGTTTTCTCAGCAGTTGAGTTTTATTTACTCCAGAATTTTTCAGAATTTAGTTGAGGATATTACTGCAAACATCAGTTTTTTAAATGATTATAATATAGCGAAATTAAGAGATTTGTTCAAAAAAAAATTTGATCAAACTATTTCGAGCACAGTTGAATCTGATCAGAGGCGATTTCAAGCGTACACTAGTCTGACCAGAAGTTACTTTTGAGCGCACAAACGTCTGGACAATGGTTTGGAAATGGTCTGGGTCAAGGTAGGACAAAAGTCTGGCTAATGGTCTGATTTTGGCTTGATCAGTGGTCATTTGCGTCTTGTAAGGTCTGATCAGCAAACTTTGAGCGCAGTTCCAACGCACACGAGGTTTCGATCAGAGGTAACTCCGGTCTGGAATGGTCAGGTCAGAGATCACTTCCGTCTGGCACCTCAACCAGGGAGTTTATCAGCACTTTAAATTATTCAACATTATACCAAAATGAACTTCTTGAGAGCGCATCATGCTTTTTTATCTGGTTTCTGGAAAATGATAAGGCTGCAATTTTGATTTAAAAGATTTAAATTTTGAGTCTCCAAATAAGGAAAAAGGAAGGCTGAAATTTAAAGTAGACTAATGGTGTCATTTTGCTACCTTAATTGCGGCGAATAACAAACAAGCGATCTATTAAATTTATGTGGAAAATATCCCAGCACAGAAAACAAAATAGAAATATCTGATTTTTATCTTGACAAGATTTCTGCAATATGACGACAATATATGCACAAACTCTCAAGAGCATTTCATATTTAAGAAAATTAAGCATGTTAGCAAAATGATGAAATGGCAGGATGTATAATGAAAGTGTACCGAACCAAGATCTTTCTAAGCGTTGAATGATTCGACGTGAAAATCAAATCTTGTATGTTTCAGGAAGATGTGTCAAATTTCTTTTCAATGACTTATTGTATGATTCAGAAGTTGAGAATTTTTCTGATTAATTTGAGTATTTACCTCTGAATTGTGGGCACTGGTTTATGAACCCTAAAACATAGCAAATAATAGAACATATGTATTTGGTTGTTAGAAAATCTCTACTTAGATAATGCCCTACCATTGCGAACTTTGAGCTGGTCAATTCGAGTGCGCATGCTCCCTTCAGTCACACTAAAACATTTACTAATTCGTTAACTAGAGCAAAATAATTTTTTTGATCAGTTAAAGTTTCTTAATTTTTGATCGATTAAGTTTGATAGGTTACGTAAATGTAGATTATGCGAGCTAAACTATAAAAGGTAATCTAAAGTCGTCGCAATTATCGTCCTGTAATTATAACTGGAGTCAATATAATCAGAAATGCACGAAAAGATTCTGTTTACTATCGAGTTCCATACAAATTTATAGCGTTTATCAACAACTAACTTTCCGCCCTAAAGGAGGACTGAGATTATATTAAGACTTAATAAGTCAACGAGATGGGGGATAAACATCGACACTAATTTCATGGTCGAGGACACTACTAAAGTTGAGTATAATTCTTTTCAGAGGTCGAGCCTTATCATTATATTAATATCAAATTGGCTTGGTACCCGATTAACGGGAATAACTTAGTTTACTAACTCAAACATGACGAATATATCGGATATTGACAGTATTTAAAGATTTCAATTTTGTTTATTGCACCACTAAATCAAACTCAGGTCAATGTCTGCATCTTGAAAACTTACAAACCCCACCCTTTACTCATGTCCATAATTTTATCAATTTTTTTTAAAACTCTCATGGGCTAGGTGAAGACATTGTTTAAAATATCTTGATAATATCTTTAAGGTCAATTAATGTAAATTAAAGAAGTAATGGTTCATAATCGATCCTTAATACTATTATAAGTTTAGTTAGAATCAGATGGAATCAGCCTCGCTGCCGTCTTTTCTTGCGATCTACAGGCCATACGATACGACATAAAATTTTGAAATCCCACTGGCTGCGCAAGACATCAAAACTCAATAGTGCTGATTGTCCTCACTCATTGGGTGAATATTTTTCGAAGACAATTCCCCTCTTATTCAGCAAGATAAGGATTCAAAGGTTTGCTCGCATTCTAAATTCTAAAATCTGGCATCTCTTGCAATCAGCTGTAGCCGAGACTTGATGAACTACCTGTTCGTTTGAAATGTGCCTAGTGATCTTGAAAATTGGAGCATTTAACGCGGATAACGTTTTGAATGAATTAAAATTCCAACCCGTTATTTCACGAGCAACTTGTCAGAAATAAAGTGCAATAAATATGTGTAAGTTAGATGCATGTTTACAAGTGCCTACCGGAACATGCTTTCCCTCCTATTAAAAGAACCATTGACAAACCCCTCCGCATTTTTTGTTCCTTTTCTGTTCATCTCGTTGTTTCCGTTTTTTTTGTAAACATAAAAATATAAAGAAGTATTTAAGAAAAACAAAAAAATTGTATCGCGATGAACTGATCGAAATATCAAAAACTTAAATGTTTAAAACCTACAATCAAGAAAAGCGAACAGGGAAGTTTTTTTTCTTCCGAAACCAATTAAACAAAGACGTCTAGTAAAACAAATGAAATAGCTAAATTTTACAGAAACGCCTCCTACCTTTGTACTGAAGTACAAGCTATATAGAATACTTAGCTTAACTAAGCTAAGTATTCAAATTACATCATTCTAAAAATAGAATGATGTAATTAGCTGAACCATTCATATTGCACAAAATGTCCGTTCAGCCAAATGGACATTTTGCCATCCAGCAGGACGGGAGTTATCCCGTTCTGAGAAGTATATATAGCAAAGTAAAAATCACAACTTTCAGAAATTTAGAACTGTCGCTCAGAGAAACTGAGAATTTAATATCTCCAAAATAGAAAGTAAGAATTAATAACTCAGAGAAACTGAGAGTTTAATGTCTCCAAATCGAGAAAGTAATCTCAAAACGGAAGTATTTCCAAAGTGAAATTACTAAACCAATCTTCTCAACTATATCGAATAACGGATAGTTAGAGATAACGTTCAAGTCAGGACTTTATTAAAAAGGGAATAATGAGTTACTGATAACAATTTGAGTTAGTAAAGTTTTTACTAAGTTTCCCGACCTTCTCCTCTTTCTAACTTTCATAACTGGCTAACTTTTATAACTTTAAGTTTTAACTCTTATAACCTCATTTCTTTAGCTGTAAATTTATCTATGTTAGATTTCTATAAAGATTATATAAAACTTATAACTAGATCAATTAGCCAAATTTACTTACTTAGATCATTAAATACTTTTATGAGACTTATCAGGCTTAGAAAGATAGCATATACTAGGAGTACGACCATCGAGTCAGAAGTTTGAACCTTCGCAACCCATACCCTCTAGTATAAACTGGTGCGACCAGTGAGGCTGGTATAAATATTCTATCTTCTAAGTACTGTAATCACTTTTAAAAAATAAACCAAGTTAATGGCCTCAGGCGGAGGAACTGGAAGTGGCACCGGTACTGGTGGCACTGGTACTGGAACAACCGGTACCGCTACATTAGTAAGAACACTTACTGATACACCTCTCTCCCATCTGAATATGTCACTTGTTACATTCTCGGGAAATGACCCCAGACAAAACGCAAATGAATTTTAGAGTTCTGTAGAACAAAAATTAAACTTCTCTTTGGGCACAACGTTACCTACAGATGCTGCCGCTTTAGCAAATCAACAAAATAGACGCAAGGCGCTATTTGGATCTTTACTGACAGAAACCGCATTAGAGTGGTTCAATACTATTGACCCCACAAGAACTCTGGATCAAATAAAAGGAGATTTCATAACCCGGTTCACAGATAGTCGTGACCAATTCAAATATCGACTTGAAGTTGGAGGAGCAACCAGACAGGAAGGGGAGTTAATTAAAAATTATTTCCACCGAATTAAGCATGCTGTTGATAGAGGATGGCCTGAAAATATACCTGCACGATTAACTGACCCTGGCCAAATTGCTACTGAACGAACAATACAGCAGCGACAAAGAGAGCAAAAGTACATTGACTTTGCTATTAGAGGCCTGCAACCCCCATCTTTAAAGCGCAAAGCTCATGAATACAGAATAGAAAACCCGGATAAAACATGGGACGAAATACAAAATCACTTAATAACAAAGGACTTAACATTTACTGTTAGCACTGACGGCACAGTAAAACAAACAAATGATAAAATTAGTAGTCTTGAAGCACAAATTAAAGAGCCTACTAAACTAATAAGAAATAACGAAGTTAGCGCTATTAACTTGGGCTCCTTTAAAGACCCCAATGTAAAAGGACGACCAAATAATACACGCTTCTGCAACTATTGCCGTAATCATGGGCATTCTATTTCTAACTGCTCTAAACATAGGATTGATGAAGGACTTAAAAAAATGAAAAGAGAACTTACTGAGGAAAAGGAGAAAAAGACATCCTTCAGTACTGACTACAAACAACAGACTAACAGTAAGCCGTACTTCAATACCCAGAATCGTCCAAATAAGACTAACAGTGGCTATGACAATCGCAGGTACGGAAATAAACACTATAACAATAATAATAATAAAGCCTATGAACAAAAGTTCCCCCAAAACAACCAATTTAGTCCGCATGAAACTGATGCCAGACAATATTATGAACGTGAGAATCAAAATTTTCAACGTTCTTATCCCCCCACGCGCATACTAATCAATTCCAAGCATCAAGCAGTAGATATTATGATCAACAACCCCGCTCGTCCCACTCTGTTCACTGGGTAGGGGATCAAAACCAACAAACAGAATATTACGATCAGAATAATTGCACCGATGCTATCACAGACTTCTTTCCTTTAAACTTCTAAAGTGTCCGAAAGTTAATACAAATAGTAATCCAAAATCTAGGATTTACCTAAGTATGTATTATTTCCCCACCGGAGACATAAATAAAAAAGTGGCCTTGAAATTGAATATCTAATTGACTCAGGTTTAACATGCACAATAATAAACTATCCCACATTTCTATAAATGCAAAAGTTGAACCCTAGCATGAGGATTTTCTCAGCCATAAACATCACAAAATCCTATAATGGATCACAAATTCGTATGTTAGGCCATACTACAGTAACATCATACTTTGATACTGACGGAAAGTATGAAACGAACTATAAAGTATGGGTTACACAAGAAGGAACGTCCAACCTGATTGGAGTTGATTTCTGTCATATTTTCTTTAAAGCTCTGTATTTTGATATTCCTGCCGTAGAATTAAAAGAACACACAGGAGTAATCAGTTATGGAACACTGAATAATGAAAAACAGTATCCACAAGTATCAGAAACACCAGAACACTGATTTATGTTACCCCAAAGGCACTCCATTTCTGCCGCACAAAAATACAGTAAAAACAGAACTAGTGTTTATTAACACAGTCTGTACACAAAAGGAGAAAACACTACCTATACTAATAGAAAACCACAAAAATCACCCTATTACACCTAATAAAGGTATTATTGGGTACGCTGTATGTGATCTAGTATTAAGTCGTGATACGCGCAAATTCAACATGCGCGATTGTAATGAGTTTGCATACTAAATACTAAATAAGTATGAAGAACTGGATAATTGTTTTATGCTTAGTACAGTTGTTAACTCAGTACAAGAGGCTGAGTCGAATGAGTATGATAGTTGCATAAACTATAGTAACCACGAAGAACAGTAAATATTCAATAGTAGTATGGCTATCGTACACACAATTTCTAAGGACTGCGCTATGAGTAAAGGCTTTGCACTCATGTTGTGTAAAAAGTTTCCCGACTTGAGAGAACATTGTAAGTGGCAAGTAGAAGTGAACGATCGTGACAGAAATACAATAAACCAGAATGTATTACAATACATTGCTCCTAGCCTAAGACACCAAATCTTTAGTCTAATAACTAAAGAAAAATATAATAATAAGCCGACTACTGAAAGTATAACAACCGCACTATTCGAACTTCGCAATATACTTCTAATGCAGAACATTAGATGCATAGCAATGCCAAAAATCGCTTGCGGATTAGACAAAATGGACTGGTCTGAGATATCTGCATCACTATACAATGTATTCAATTCTTCAGGAATTAAAATATATGTTTATATGAGTAAAGTTGAAATTAAGTAAATGCCGTCCTCCGAACAATACACAGATGAAAACATCGAAGACATATTCGGAATCTTAGGCGATGAAATTGTGAACAAATGCAAAAATGATGCTGAAATAGCAACTGACATTTCAAATGATTCAAAAACCTTATGCAAGCCCAATAATACTGAACAATTTCTCAAGTTCAGAAGAAAACCACTTCATTATTCATGAAGTTGTTCAAGAAGGACTCGATACACGACCAAAAGATGCAAGTAAAAACTATGCACACTATATCGAGTATCTTAAAAAGTTTGATTTCACACAGAGTGATTTAACGGATGATGAATTCAGAGCACTTCTAGAAGTTCTTCTAGATGATGAGGATGTATAATCCCATCACAAGTATGATATCGGCCGCACGAAACAGAAATTTCACATACCCCTAAAAAAGATTGCGAATTTAAAATGCAACGAACCAGCAATGTTCCCCTACATTTGCGTGACAAGTTAGAGGCATTGATGGACGAATTATTACAAGCCGGAATAATACGCGAGCTAAATGAGCACAACGATTTAAATAGCTGGTTTGTAAATCCAATTAACATACTGCCTAAGAACGACTAAGTAAAGCTTGTAATTGATGCTCGCTACCTCAACTCAATTACAGATACAAGTAACTCAAGTTGGTCGCTCGAGCCACTACAAGTTCTGATGACACGAGTAAATGGAGCAAATTTTACAAGTAGTGATATGTCGTGCGCTTATCATCAAGTGCCCCTTACAGAAAAAAACTCAGAAACTAACTAGTTTTATTGTAGGTGGACGTCAATATACCTATCAAGTCGGATTTTACGGCTTAAAGCTCCTTCCGAACTTCTTTAGTAAACTTATGCGTTATGCATTTGGACCGCTAATAAAGAAAAAACAAGCTATCACTTATATTGACGATAAACTACTACAAGCACGAGACAAACAGGAAATGTTCACAGTAATACGTGAAAATCATGCACTACTGCGTAAAACAAACTTAAAAGCTGCGCCGGATAAAACAAAATTCTTCTTACGAAAAGTGAAATTCCTCGGGCATGTAATATCGAAAGGGACACTTAGCCCAATCACTTCGCGCATTGCCGATATACAAAATTTGAAAACGCCAGAATCGAAAACCGACGTCCTCAGTGTATTTGGGGCGATGGGATTTTATGCAAATTATGTTATAAACTATTATATTGACGCAAAACAGCTATATGATTTAGTTAAGAATGAAACCAATTTCGAATGGCTGGATAGCCACCAGCAAGTATTCGATAAACTGAAAGCAAAATTTGCACATGATATTTCCGTCGCTATCCCCAACCCAAAATACCCCTTTCATATACATGCTGACTCTTCCAACTTAGGAACTGGTAGTATATTATTACAACAATTCCCCGAAGGGAAACGAATTGTTTCTGCACACTCCCGTGTATTCGATAAAGCAGAACAGAAAATGTCCCAACAGCATAGAGAACTGTGCGGAATAATATCAGCATTACAAACTTACGAGTTCTACATTATAGGCTCCCCCTATCCAATATATCTATTTTGCGATCACAGACCTATACTATTCCTCTGGTCTCGCCGCAGACAATTATCACATAGATTTTTTAAGTATCAAGTCGTGCTTACTAAATTTCAGAATCTAAAGATAATATACACTGAAGGTAAAAACCTTGCTTTCCCCGACTTACTTAGTAGACAAGTCCCGCCAGAAGAATCGAGAAAATTTCAAATTGAACACAAAACAGTCCCAACGGACATCCGCTTCTACACATCGGATTATAAACCGATAAATTATTTAATACTACACTGTGACGAAAAGAAGGCACCGCCAAATACTAGCTATCCGGTAATTGCACATATACCCGGGCAGAAAAAGAAAATACTAAATATAGCCGTCGAGGATTTTAGTATTAACGACGCGAGTGACGATATAGAGCAAACATGTTGTGCAATATACAATATTGTCGACTCATTCAGATATGGACGACAAATAAATCAAATCAGAAAAATGTCTTTGGAAAATGTATCTACAGAGAGCCTTAGCGATCATACATATGAAGAAATATCCGAAGAGGTACATGCAGTAGACGACGGTCTTGACGACGAAGACTGGTTAGAATTACAAAAAGGAAATGTAGATATATCCTTAATACAAGAACTAGAACAAGCGAAACAAGAATACAAGTAACGCACGCATAAGTGTGACATTGTAGAACCGACAACTCTACATACAGAAGTAGTTAAAGTATCTTGTAAAGACTTACTACAAAAACTAACAGAGTTTACTAAACAAGCTCAACTAGACACAGATACAATTCTGCGCGAACAAATAAATGATCCGGTTTTACAAACCGTTCGCCAATGGCTAAAGGCAGGCAAAGAACCGCCAAGCACAAGTACAATTAAGCACTGTAAAGGATTACGTGCATACAAAATATATTTAATCTTCTACTACTCGAGGAACAATATGACTTACTATGTTACAATAAACCAGACGAGAACGGTTTATACGATACAAAAATATGTGTTCCACTATCGCTATTTATGAAGTGCTTTGAGTTAGCACATAATAATCCGCTAAGTGGGCCTCGTGGAGACACATGTACATTTAACAACAGTAGTAGATTCTTTTATTGGCCGGGAATGTACAAATGGGTTACAATGCTAGTATATGATTGCTTGGATTGCCAAAAAAATAAACCACAAAGACATGATCTGAACGAAGCACCCCGAGAACAGTGGGGAGAATTAGAAACAACCCCATTTCATACAATACACATAGACCACAAGGGCCCATTTAGGCCTTGTAGTAACCAAAAGAAATTTTGTTCAGTTATAGTAGATAACTTCTCTCTCTTTATACATGTGTACCCCTCAAAAACCGCTGATGCACCAGAAACTGTAAAATTTATAGAAAAATATATTACTCGATTCGGAATTCCGCAACAAATATTACATGACAACGGTACTGCATTTTTGAGTAATGCTTTTGTGCACTGGACGCACGAATTTGGAATTACCTTAAAACCACGGACCTCATATTCACCTTGGACAAATGGCAAGGTTGAAGTACAAAATAAAAACTTAGCAAAATATTTGCGCAGTTTTATTAACGACACCTGGTCGAATTGGGCCAGCCTTACTAATAAATTTGCATTTGCGCATAATACTGCAATAAATTACAGTAAGGGATATACTCCGTACGAGATAGTATTCGGTAATAAACCGTTTCCCATAAGCTTGGCTTACTACGAGACAATAGGCGGAATTGTATCTCAGAGTATTGTAAAGACCTTCCCCTACATACTCACTGTGAAAATTCTTGTAAAGCGAGAAAGTAGACAAGCTATTACAAAACCGATTGTCTAGTACTATACTACAACGTGAGAACGAATTCAAAAATACATATAGTAAAACATATACTCGCTGTAGGCAAATTACAAACAAAGCACACAAGTATAGGAATAGATTTAAATTGGTTAAACCAATCAAAATCGGTCGTAAAGTTTTACTAGAGAATCACGCTAAAGGATTATTGAAATCCAAAAAGCTATTAGAGTTACGCTCTGGACCCTATACTGTTACTAAACAAATTACTAACACTACGTATGAAATTGTCCATGACACAACTGAACAAAGTAAAGTAGTGCATAGAAATCATTTAGTAGAGTACTTTCCTAAAGAACAGGAAATAGACAAGTTAGTTCAGGACTATAGTACTAACTACGATGATTCACAGGCCTACTATGATAGGTTCAACCAGTACTCAGTAAACAGACTCAATCACCAAACAATTGATAACCCGGAATATATGCCGTGGCCTATTATTAACAACGCAAATAATCAAGCTGAGCAAATAATATCACTGCAACCAGTTGAGTACTCAACTACTGTTAACACGTGCCAGAGTGCGCCTAACAGCCCATACAAAACAAATAGAATTGATAGCACACTACATATCAGGAATTTGTTTAGCCCCCAAAGTAGTTCACAAAGCACTACGTCCAATTCTCATACATTTAGCCCTATCATTAGTTCAACCCCCCACCCAGTAAAAATAAAAACTAATCCTAACCCAATTTATTCTGATGTCAGACCGCAGAGAACACGGACTGAACCTAAACGCTATGGTAATACAATTCCATCAGATTTAATTCCAAAAGTTCAGAAGAAATAATTCTTTTATGCAAAGTTGTAATTAAAATATACGAAATTATAAAAATAGATATACAAATTATAAATATATTTAAACCGAAATTTACAAAAATTATAACAGTTGAGCCCTACAAAAATTATAACAGTCGAGCTCAACTTTAATCAGTTTAATAAACTCTCGTTTAAGAGTAAAATCTCTAAAGAGAAGCCCGTGCCCCAGAACAACAGCCAGCCCATATAGTTGCTGAGCAGCTCTTGCTGTCTCAGGGGTCCACCACACTCGCCAAAGCTCGAACACATAATTCATAAATTCTTCATGGCACTCGGGGTTCGGTGCTGTTAACATTCGCTCGAACTAAAAAAATCAAAAATTTCATAATCTACCCCGATGTCTCCCAGAAAAATATTTGTAACTCCAAAAATTTACCTCTTCCCCCAACCAACATTTGAGGTACTGCACTGTAGCAGGACATATCTTAGCATATTTTAGTAAATTTCTCTCTTTATTATTAACACAATACTCCTGCGCAACGCGCAGCGAATAAAACTCCTCTTCAGAGAGGACAATTTGAGTTGATATATACTGCTCAGAGAAGAAAAATTTCATCTCTCTGGCATCCAACTCCAAATCTAAGTGTTCGAAGGCAAAATAATTCGCCTCTTTAAACAAATTTAAAACAGTTCTGTTCATTATTATTCGAAGTTAGACTAGAATTATACTCAGAAATTTTTTCTATTTATACAGGAATAGAAATATACCCCAACCAGTTAAACTTCTTTTTCACTC
The DNA here is from genome assembly GCF_964194025.1 of Convolutriloba macropyga. Classification (NCBI taxonomy): domain Eukaryota; kingdom Metazoa; phylum Xenacoelomorpha; order Acoela; family Convolutidae; genus Convolutriloba; species Convolutriloba macropyga. The sequence continues at coordinate 9,810,026 of NC_134470.1, forward strand.
TGTCTTCACGGACAACCCTCAATCAACCAATAAGATTTGAGTATTCCGCCGGTTGCGCGGATAGTAATCCGCTCTCAATACTTCTGTAAATATACAGAATGATAAAATGCCGTTGAAACAGTTAGCCAATCAGGGCTCAGTATTTTGCCATCTGCACAGACGGCCAAATTGCCATTGAGAAAACTATAAATTCTCGACTCAACCGAATCGATTCATTCTTCTGAATCTCTATTCTGCAAACTACAACTACAAACTCGTCTACACATACTACAAAATTCATTTTTAAAAATGAATCCCGAAATCGAATCTCTGTTCCCCGAGGAGGGAGAGGTTATTGAAACCGAAAAACCCAGAAGAAATTTCACTGAGGTAAATCTTTTGCTCTTTCTTTTTTTGTTTCGACTGTTTTGCAAAAAAAAATATTGATAATATCACCAAATTATTTGTGACGGCAACTTTCATTTTATTTATCCCAAACGCAAATTGTGAGAAACCAAACACCGAAATTTTAACAAATCTAAACGCCGCTCACCATCAATTGTATGCAAAAACTGCAACATCATTAAAAGTCGCTCACTACGATTGTTCACTTGTGGACTCCAACAAAATGTACTCACTTAACAAAGTCGCTCCTTGTAAAATTGAACCACAAACTGTTGAAATTTCAAAAGTCAAAGGACAAATTTTCAACCGTTTCTTTAGAGGAAAATTAGAAGCTACTATGTGTAGAGCAAGCCACCAAAGCATTAGGTGGTATTGCTGCCTTTTCGACGCTAGTGGAATTGATGCAAAACGTAGCACAATTACCACAGACCTAGATTTAACTCCAGAACAGCGTAGGCAAGCTAGATTAACTAATAAGTTAAGTATTAACGGAAAAGAAATTCCGATTAAATCAAATGTGAAAACAACTTAAATAAAAAATTCCGGTCCCAATATTGGAGAAAATCCAAATGAATGTGACGATTCTGGCTGGATAATTCACGATACATTTGAAACATATATGCAGGATACAACTTTAAATGTTAACCTGCGGGGAGTTTCAGTGAATAACTGGAAAAATATTCCCCTGCCTTGCACATTATCAGAAGGCGGTTGTCAAAGCACGTCAACCGACCCCCATGCTTATAGCTGGGAGAAACAAGATAATTGCTTGTTCGCTTTAAGAGAACAATTTGAAGGCAAAATGATAAAAATAGGAGATAATTACTATATCTCTAAAGAATCAGAGAAAGACCAAAGCTTTCTATTTCAAGTGTACAATAAGCCTCAATCGCTTTGCAATATCAATAATATAGTTTATCCATCACCATACGACACACTCTATGTTGAATTTACAGGCGGATTTAATATGAATACAGGAGAGGCACTCGAACCTCTACCTAAAATAAATAGAATTACTAGACTTCCGAACAATTCACTAAATTCGCTTAATATCTCCCGAACAGAGATAGATTATGAGGCTCATTTGAATACTAAATTCGACTACTATCAGTACACTAATTTCCGAAGGCTACAACTCTCTGAAATAAATACTATACAACAAATTTGTGAACTAAAACGTTCACTTAAAAATACGCAACTTGCATATTGGCGTCTCAGCCCAAAGCTGGCTGGTTTTCTGTTAACCAATAACAGATTTATGTTTTTAGAGACAAATGGCAATGTAGCCTGGCTCTATCACTGTCCAAAATTTTATTCGCCTTTACAAGTAATGGATACTTGTTACGATCGAATACCTGTGTTATATAAAAATAAAGTTCGCTTTATCGATCCAGTTAGCAGACAAATTTTCACTACTGCTAAACAACAACCATGTAACAACAAACAAAAGAATCTTTTTCAACTAGATATTGAAAATGATAACTCATGGATCGAACTAACTCCAAGTATAACACAAGTCACTGGGCCAGCATTATTTGCACCCAGCAATCAGAAACACAAAATGGTTTCAATGAAATTCAAAAACGGATAGGAAGTTTCTTTTCATGTCAAAGAAGACATGATTGCATTTTGGAACGATGTAACTTTAAATTCCGAAATGAAAGACGCAGCGCAAGAGTTTTCTCATGAATTAGTTGAGATTCAACATAATAAAAGCCAGCCTAGTTGTTATAGCAACTACTACACTACAAAAATAATATATTTAGATTCTCTAATCTCGTCACAATTCTTACACAACCGGTATATAAAAGCCTTCGGCCGAATACACTATTATTTGGAACAATGCGGGATTACTTTCGCTGTATTCCTTTTTGTGAAATTTATAATCGACATTGTATTTGGCATAATTCGAGCACTACAAATACACAAAATTACAGGAGCCTCAGTGAATTTCGGGAAAGTACTACTATCAGCTACCTTTAATATACTTTTCCAGTCCATAGTAACATCAATATTTCGTCCAACCGACGAAAGAGACGACTCAGAACATTTAGTACAAGCTCCAACTTATAAGGAGCCGTCTATAAACATATACCCTCCAATACAAAGTGAGCTACAAGCAATTAGACAAGAAAGAGAAAATCAATCTAGTAATGATGATTTCCCAACCTCTCCAGTGTAATTAAATCTAATTAATTACAACTATAAATAACCCATTGTATTAAATATTTTTAGAACACAACACTGGACGACAATGACTTTTTGCTGCCAGCATTCGAGGAACTATTAGACGATTCACCTCCATCAGAACTCCCCATCGACATTGTCACACAATACCTAACGACAACCGAGGAGCCCCAATCGTATGAGCAACAAGATACCCAACAACTGTCAGAACAGCCTCAACAAACACCAGGACCATCGCAACTTCAACCACTAGTGGCAGCCACTCAACTAAAGGCCCTTACAGTACAAGACAAAATTAGCAGACAGATTAAAATTGAAGAAATAGTTTCAAGCCCAAATTTCAAAGGACACCCAAAATATAACATGAGCTTGAACTATAAATTGCAAAACCACGCTAACCTATTTAAACTGATCTCTTTTAACCCCAAAGCAAAAACTTTCAGAGCGAAGCATTTAGGCATAGATAAACAAATTATCTCTGTCCCATTCCATTTATCAACCGCAATCCTAGAAAGCTCAGAAGACAACTATATTCGAAACCTCGAACAAAGTTTCCTCAAGGAACGTTACAAGAATTATCAGCTCCAGCAGCGCAACGAAAGCCTGCTGAGAGAAATAAGAGACTATCGACATGGAGACTTTCGAGGCAACGAAAATTTTTCGAATCTCTGAGCCGGAGAGAAGGCAAAAAAAACTTTTTTTATATAATCTGTAAACCCTAAAATTTATAACTTGTCTTTTTTTTATCTGTAAACTTTAAAAATTTATATGTGTACCTTTTATTGATGCTATGATTTTCATTTTACCCCCACTAAGGACCGGGTCGGGATGTACTGAAGTACAAGTTATATTGAATACTTAGCTTAACTAAGCCAAGTATTCAAATTACATCATTCTAAAAATAGAATGATGTAATTAGCTGAACCATTCATATTGCACAAAATGTCCGTTCAGCCAAATGGACATTTTGCCATCCAGCAGGACGGGAGTTATCCCGTTCTGAGAAGTATATATAGCAAAGTAAAAATCACAACTTTCAGAAATTTAGAACTGTCGCTCAGAGAAACTGAGAATTTAATATCTCCAAAATAGAAAGTAAGAATTAATAACTCAGAGAAACTGAGAGTTTAATGTCTCCAAATCGAGAAAGTAATCTCAAAACGGAAGTATTTCCAAAGTGAAATTACTAAACCAATCTTCTCAACTATATCGAATAACGGATAGTTAGAGATAACGTTCAAGTCAGGACTTTATTAAAAAGGGAATAATGAGTTACTGATAACAATTTGAGTTAGTAAAGTTTTTACTAAGTTTCCCGACCTTCTCCTCTTTCTAACTTTCATAACTGGCTAACTTTTATAACTTTAAGTTTTAACTCTTATAACCTCATTTCTTTAGCTGTAAATTTATCTATGTTAGATTTCTATAAAGATTATATAAAACTTATAACTAGATCAATTAGCCAAATTTACTTACTTAGATCATTAAGTACTTTTATGAGACTTATCAGGCTTAGAAAGATAGCATATACTAGGAGTACGACCATCGAGTCAGAAGTTTGAACCTTCGCAACCCTTACCCTCTAGTATACCTTGTACAACTAAAATAGATTAACGTTTGTCTTAAAATGGTAAGTAAGAAAATTTCTACCAATGCTACATGGAAAACAGAATTCGATTATCAAAAAAACTGCTGCACTTTCAAAAACTTTAGAAAATTGAGCAATTGCCATAAGGAGGAGCACAACAGATAAATCACTTTTTCGAAAATGACAGACTGGTACAATATGCTTATTTTTCCAATTCTTGATGAAAACTAGCCCTTCAACGGCCAATTTATGGCTAATCAAACACTTTTATTGAAGGGGACTATGAGTATGATGGCAAAGACGCGACAATTCACAGGGTAGTTACGAATTACTTACTCGATTGTACGTATGGATGTTGTGTATGAAGTAGACAGCATAAGGACGCTCATGATGACAACAGTTGCCATGCACAGAAACTGAATGAGACCCAACACCTTCAGAATTATCTCCCACCTTTAAAAACAGATCACTGAATATCTTGAAGACAAAAGCAACCCTCCCCATCCCACCTCATCCCTCCACACTCCACACCCCACCAAAAAAACCCGTCTTCATCCGCGCGAGAATTTTGGATTTCATGAGGAATTTTGAGTTTTGGGTGGAATTTTTAGTTTTGGGTGGAATTTTGGGTTTTGTGTGGAATTTTTGGTTTTGGGTGGAATTTTGGGTTTTGGGTGGAATTTTGTTCATATATTGTTGTTGATCATATGAAATAAACAATCCTGAAGTCTGATGGTGACATTTCTTCGCCCTCCTCTCCCTTTTCTCCTCCCTTGACCTTGTCCAGAAGAGAGAGGAATGCACTCTTGGCCTGGTTGGTGGCATCTGCTGACTTGTTCTCTTCCACCACCTTCTGAGCCACATCCACCAGCTTCAACTTGTTACCACCTGGTTCAAAAATAAGCGGAATTTCATTTCTGGGTCAAATATTACTTATAAAACTTTTTGCATTAGAACAGGTCGAATAATTAGCAGCAAAAAATTTTAAAATAAATCTAAAAAAATTCGACAGCTAGGTGAAAAAAGCTCAGCACAAAACATGCGCTTTTCAAACAATTTTTTGAAGATGAGCTGAGAAAAAGTGAAAAAAAGAATTCATATGAAGTCAAAGAAGTCATATGAAAGCTCACTTTTAATTAATAAACGACTCTACTCAAGAAACAGTTTTTTTTGCAAGAAAACACACTGAAAGGACTGTCAATATGTTGCAAGAATTTCTGAGCTGTTTCGGTCTGAAACTAATTTTTAAAAATTCGCCTCAATCATCTAATCTCATTGCAGTTTTCTACAATTATTTAACACGATCTACTGATCAAAATTGACCACAATATTAGATATTTAAAGAGATACTATTTCTGGATTTTCCTAAATCATTTGGGAACCATGTATGGGATATCTGACCAGCTTCTTGAGTGGAACTCTCGTCAACAGAAAATGCGAATCAAAATGTTTATTGTTTGTTGCGTAAAAGATAAGTGCAAGTTTCGTTTTTTAAACAAATAAATTCTATACCTAACCTAAAACCTTAAACATACTTATAACAAGTTGAAATGAATCACTAATTCCCTTTGTGAACAATCATATAATCATATCTATCAATTCAATTCAATTCTGTTTTAAATTGGAACGCTACTATTTTTAAAATATAAATACTCATATTTTTTCCTGAAAGTAAGAGTAACTTTCTTTTGATTTCATTTTGAATAGGATAATCGAAGGTCTCATAATGAAAAAATTTTTGTTAAAACGAGTATAAAGCTGCTCATACAACCAAAATGTTTGGACCAAATGTTTTTAACACTTAAACTGAAGGATTTTTTACTTCGTCTGATGACTTTTTTTTGTAAAACTTTTTTTCAAAAACATGGACAAACGTATATAGTAGTAGTGCTACAAATTTTGAAGACTATTAACTAAACGGAAGTGTTCTGGGAAAAATGCGATCGAAAAAAGAAGAGCTCAAAAATCTTTGTTCCCTTGCATTCGTTACCGTAATGTGTCATGCATCCCAAAAACGGAACAAATGGATGAAATTGAACAGAAACGTAATTCATAGATTGGTAATTTCTTGAATGTTTCTCGCACTACCAATTGCCAAAAATCAATTTCAATCAATTTTTTGCATGTCTTGTTTCAATCAACTCATTGAAATTTGTCCGAAAAACTCAAACTCGTTTCATCAGCGAATAGATAAGACACTGAATTACAAAAAAATAACGGAATATCTGTTACGTTAGTTGAAATCATAAAAAGCCCTTAGACCCAAATTTGAGTGACTCCTTTTCAAAAATAGATAACTTAGGTGAAACTTATTTCTGCAGTACATACTTTTGAAATTTTCTCAAAAACTATACTCTGATCTATTGCATCAAAAACTCTTTTCCAGTTCATCAGATCTGAGTATAAACTGCAGCATGATGTGATAGTTGGAGTGAATCTAAGTTTTTTAACTACTTCACCTGGAGCACTATAAGACTCTGAGTTTTGAGTAGGCAGCCTATCACGGAAAAAAATAGCGCGCCGATCTCACATTTCCGAAAATTTTAGTTACATGGTTGTTCTTTTTCTTAATGGTAAAATTCTGCTCGTGGCTGCTTGAGATTTATGTTTAAGATTTGATCTCAAAACACATTAAAAAAACCTAAAAACTAGATACAACAATCCAAAAAGCATATGCTAACAATTTCTATTACAATAAACAAACTGATAATAACTTTGAAATGAATCTTATTCCAGCACCCACAAGATTATAACAAAAAATAACACGCTAAACTAATCTCAAATCAGCTCCATACGTACAGCAGTTAACACTGGAATTTTAACTCTACTAGTACAGCGAGAATAAATCTTCAGCTAATCACCGATTGATGATCCAGAGTCAAACAGTTACAATAACACCGAGCTTCTCGCTCGATCAACCAGGCATACTTTGCCAAATAACTTCAGCTTTATAACAGCGACTATACAGATCTTCGTGCTCAATCTGATAATGAACGCAGTGACGTTAAAGTACATCTAGAAGCGCCTATTGCTGAATAATACCGGCAAACGTTGCTGAATAATACAGTCAAATGTTTAATTATTCGCGCTTGCTTCTGCGCTGCGCTTTTAGTGAAAGGCATTTTTACACTGAGCCTGGCAGACAAATTGGCAAACAAAGAAATCATCCCTCAGATAATCCACGCTCAATGAGCCCGGAAAAACCAATGAATAACACCTAGCTTCTCGCTCGATCAATCAGGGAAACATTGCCAAATAATTTCACTCATATAACAGTGACTATACAGAGCCTAGAGCTCAACCTCTACGGCAAATTAACGCAGAGGCGCTAATAACAATTAAAATAGCCTCTCGCTTGAGAATATCGGCTCTCGCTTAATTGTTAATTTGCTCTTGGCTAACAAGTTAGATGCTCACGAATAGCTGCGCAGCGCGTGAAGTGTTAGAAGTTTTTGCACTTAGCCGTGCAAAAAAATTGTTTCCTAAAAAAACAGCCCACATATTATCAAAACATTCAAGCTTCTCTGCCGCTAATAGCTGCTCTGTTTGCATTCTCTATCATCAAATCTACAAAACCGTGGCTAGTTGAATGCCATTAGTCACTTGGTATGTATCAATGTGCCCGGAATTCTTGTCCAAAAAATAATTAATCGAAGAAAATGTAATTCCAGGAAACTTGTTCACATGCTTGGTGGGCTTGGTGATACGGGCTGCTTTTTGTATTATAAGCCTTTGACTCAGGGCCTACATACACAAACTTATGGGTGGCCTTAATGGAAGCTCAAAAGGACCGATTTTGGAAATTGCCTCAAAAAATATGGTTTTCCCCATTAAAAGTGGCAATAGCTATCATGGTAATGCTAATTGCTAACTTGGTAGTGTTAATAGCTATCCCGTTAACGCTAGCTGGTTCTGTCAACTCTGGTATACAAATAACTCTGACGTTGTATGCTCTGCGGGTGTTTACCCACTTGGTACCGAGATTTCGTCCTCGCAAGATCGAATGGGGTGGGCAAAGTTTCGGTTCCAACTTGTAAAAACACTCATACCAAGTACTGTTTCTTTGCTAATTTTTTTTGCTTCAGTTAAATTTGGTGTTAGCGAGTACCAACAGCTTACGCATTGCAACAGGCTATTTGCAAACTAAAGTTCGTTACTATTCAATACTTAACGCAATTCTATTTGAATTATTATAAGATGTGTTTATTTCTGTAATTTGCTATATTCTGTTCGCCATCAAGCATTGCATAGTAATTATTTTCCCCTCATCTTTTTCAGCGCCATGAGTTTGAATTATTATGCCGCCCAAGATTAAAAGTCTTCTGTGGGTTTCCTGCAACCACATCTGTTTTCGTCTGCATTATTTTCGTCAATAAGTGCAATAAGTGAAACGTATGCCGATGGTCCAAAACTAAGTTTTTCATGATTTGGCAATTATTCATTGCAATGAATAGAAATTGGCTCTCAAAATTCTGTTTGACAAGCATTTGACTCTATAGAATTTATCGGCCATTGTCCTATCCCTTATGGGCTTTCGAATAATATTTCGTTTACTGAGTTCTTGGAGACTTTTCGTCCTTTGTCTGAAATTCAGCTTTTCCTCTCCGAAAGAGGAAGCCTCTTTATGTTTGCTTAGTGTGCTTTCCCGAGTATCAGATTTCAAATAGCATTTCCGCGGTTCTCTTTCTCAGTATCAGTTGAGGCTCTTACTCTTATTGAGAGCAGCTGATCAGCTGATAATGCAAATTCCGAATAGCTTCTTGGAGGAGCTTTGTTGTCAATTGTGTGGGGTTTATTGAAAGTGTTCCTTCATTATTAAAGTGTCAAAACTTTGATCAGAGTGATAAGTTTTGCCTGAAGTTCTATGTTCAAATTTTCTCAGCTGCTCTTCTGTCTTCCTTCTTTTGAAGGGAAGGAAATCGTATCATTTTCACATGAAAAAGTATCCAGCTTCTTCCACTCTGACATCCAGTGGATCCCGTTGATTCATTCGGTTCTGTTCAATCTCGCCCTCCACTACCTGCATGTCAGTCAACAGAACACACAATCGACTTCAGTACCTATTTTAAGGTAATCTCTGGTTGATCGAATCTTAGGCTTTTTTGTCACAGTGCGTACAATCAACCGTACTCTGCTGCTATCTGGTGCAGTTCCAGTTATTTTTACTACTCATTCAATCGCACAGCAAACTCCTCGACCATCTCATCTGGCTCTTGAGACTTCAGTCTAATCAAGGCAACCTCAATTGCCTCGTTAACTTCACTACTAACCTCTGGTGTTAGCGGTTCTGCGGAACAACTGGCTTTGTTGGAAGACATCGCCCCTTCCCCAATGATTGCAGTCGCTGCTGTTCTTACATGCAATCGTTGAGTCTCAGTATCCAGTGAACCGCAGTGACTAGCTGCCAACGCATGTGATAGTCAATGCGTCCTTGCCTCACTGTTTCAAGAATTTCACTGTAGTTGCAATTCTTTGATGTTCGCCTCTTCTCTTGCTTGCTGACAAGCCTACATGGCATCTCCAAAGTAACTGAATGTTACTTTTATTTTTCTGAACAAATCTTTGCGTGCTTTCGCGGAGAGTGAATTGAAACTTATGTTGTCTTGTTCCACCTCATCATAACACTCTAAATTAAAACTTCATTGATGAAGTGGTTAAGCAAAGATTGTTACCATCTTGTATTCCCATTGTTCTGGGAATGACTCCATGCTCTGCTGAGTGGCTCTCAGCCTCTGACTGGTATCGTTCATTACTGCATTCCGCTGAAAATCAAGTTCACTGCTAGGCGCGCGAGGGACTTCGCTACTTGTCCTTTTTTTCATTTTCTCTCAATCATCGAGACGGCCGTGAGACAAGTTGTGCTCTACTTTTTTTATGCAACCACTCCAACAATTCTGTTGTGTTGAGCCCCTTAGCCGCAACCTCGGACTTTATTCGTTCCAACGCAACCGAATCTCTATCAGGCCTGGATTAAAACACAACCCACCAATGTGTGCCAACCTCCATTAGTTTTTTATGCTTCTCGTCTTTGCCGCCACACTCGCTTGCCACGCGTATTGATCTTGAGAAGAAATCAGACCAGCCGTATCCATCCTAGCCATTGCTTTCTCTTTTTTGCATCCATTATTCTGCTAATGGATCTGTCTTAAAATCGTGTAAATTGAAGAAGAAAGCCCAATCAAAAGCCCACTGCTTGATTCTGAATTGTGATTAAAAGGCCTAACACGGAAAAAGTATAGCATATAGATCTCACCAGTCAGAAAATTTAAGATAGGTTATTCTTCTTCTGAAATTTATAATTCCCGTACTTTGCTCTTGGCTGTTAGCAAGGGTCGCTAACTAGCATAACACACTAAATTTAAATTCTGATATTTGAATAAATTTTAAAATAGGCATCGGGTAACATGCTCTGTTGAAATAATGAACAAACAAGAAAACAAACAACAAAAATAACTGAAGCAATCAAAACCTGAGAACAAGAAATAACTAATTGAATTAATCTCAAGTTAGATCCCTATGTATAGCAGTTACTACTAGTAATTTAGCCCAATTAGCACAACTGGAGTTTTTCTCAGTAAATCACCAATCGATGAACCTAGGTCAAACAACAATAACACCAAGCTTCTTGCTCGATCAGTCAAGCAAATACTGCCTAACAACTTCAACATTATAACAAGGAAAACACAGAGCCCAGAGTTCAATCGTTCTGGCAAATTAACGCAGCGAGGTTAAAAACAATTGGTGTAGCTTCTTGCTCAAAAAAAGGCAAACAAATTAGAAAATTGCTCGAGGCTAGCGATATAGCTGCTAACGGCTAGCTACGCTACACATGTATTGTGAGAAACTTTTGAACTGTTTACATTCTCTAATACACTCTCTATTGTGAAACAACTGTTTACAATCTCTAATACTGAATCCATAAAACGTGGCCTGTTGAATGCCAATTCTCACTTAGAGAATGTCAAGGTGGCCAAACCGCTCAGCTAAAAAAATTATTAACCGAACAAAAGGCATTCCCAGGTCTATTGTTTATTTGGGGTGGGCTACGTGTCGTTTTCTGCCTAATCAGACTTTGGCTCAAGGCCTACATACAAATTATGACAGGTGGTCTTTCTGAAATCTGGAGATGACGGATTTCGGAAATCACCACAAAGTTATCATTTTTTCCCTCATAAGTGTTAATAGCTATCCATCTGTTAAACCTTGTACTAACAATTCCGTTAAACAAAGAGGTTAGGGCTCCCTGAGAGTGTCGGTGCTTCCAATTTGGGCACCGAGATTTGAGCTGCACAAAATCAGAATCATCTTATGCATTGAAACTCGCTTTTCACAAATTCCAGCTCATTATTATTCAAAAAAGAACCCAATTTCATTGAAATTACAATAAAATCTGTTGAGTGCATTAATTCGCTATATTTGCTTCTTCAGCATCAGTTAGCTATTAATTACTTTTCCCCTGATCTTCTCTAGCATCGCTCGAGCACTGGTAACTTTACTCAAATGATATACGTGAAAAAAGAAGTGGTTTGATCTCTTCTGAGTAACGTTAGTGGTAACAATCTTTTCGTGATAACAATTGAACACTGACAATTTTTATGATTCTATTTCCAATTTTACACTTCATATGAAAACAGTGTGCGCTGGGTTTCCACAAATTTGCAATAACTAAAACAGTTTAACTTAATTTTTTCGCTCTCAAATTCTCGTTTCATATATTATTGAAAATAGTCAACTTATTGTCTATCGTTTCATTTGCTCTCAAAGGTTGCCCGCCTAAGATGACATTCGCAATTAGGTTTCCTAATTTATAGTTAGCCTCCAAAAAAATTACGCTCAAACTATCAATCAATGTGGTTGGAGTTGGCTGATTACGGATTTACAGACATCTATGCTGCTCGTTTTTGATCTAAGGCCAGAAAGTTTTTCGTAACTGATATTATTTCCATTAAATATTCTGCTATACAAAATTTTTCTTAGCTTTTTCAGTTTTTAACTGTATCATTGCCTGCAAAGTGTCAGTTTCCATCCAAAAAATGCTGCAAATGCAGTTAATGTACGTACTATAACCTGACAACGCGCTGAGAACAAACATTCAAAAAATTTTCAACAGATCAATTTAACTTGGATAAGACTTGCCAAGCCTCGGCCATGAATTGGATTTAGACTTGCACATCTTAGATCTTAGCCAAGACGCGCACAAGACTAACAAGTGCATATGAAGTGACATGAAGCGGATCTGAATCAGTACTGAAATTAGACTTGCCCAGTATTCAAATCGACCTAGCGTCAAGTACGGTTAAAATATTTGACGGTGAATGCGCTCAAAGCATTAAAATAAGCGGGTATAACCTGTGATAAATTTTAGAGTTCATTTTATACTTATTTTAAGCAATTGCGATATATTCACCCAGGATCACGTAAAAATGTTGGGTATAAAATTCCAAATTCTAAATGCTAGTTACTGTTTACGTTTCACTTTTTAGGTATCTGTTTATGTTTCACTGTTTATGTTTCACTTTTATATTACTGTTTATGTTTCACTGTAGGTTTTTGCCAACTTAAACAGAGAAGTATACTTGAACACAATTGGGTCGAGGTTTCGTCAAAAAATAATGCCAGAATTGCGCTAAATGGCGGTGAAAATTATAATTTTTAACGGCAAAGTGCCTCTTTCACCCATGAATAAGGTCTGCTTTTTTTAACTTAAGATTTTTTTAAGATTTGCTATTTTTAATAGTGTTTTTTTTTTCACCGTAATCAACGCTTAAAACTGCAAATCTTACATTTTCTAGCAAATTTTAGTGCCAAAAACCCTGACTCGGGCAATAAATTCCAAATACTTACCGAGCACATTAGAATTTGGCACTGGCTTGTCAACCTTCTCAATTGTAATTTGAGCTCCATTTCCATCCACTCTCTCTTCCGAAGGTCCAGTTATGTTTATTGACACTTTGGGTTCTAAATTTGCCCGATTACCAGTTGTTCCTTTAGTTAGTGCCATTAAAAATTATAATAATGTTATAAACAGATCAACGGGTTAGCGGTTTAAACGCGTTTAGTTTCAACGGGAAATTTGTATAGACTCGAATTTATAACTTGCCTTGTATCTGATGTTTATTTTTGAAGTTTCGGGATGAAAAATTGTTGTTGAAAAGACAAGCGAAGCATAAATATGCTGTAATATATCGAGCACCCTTAGCAACTAAGTGCTTCATAAAATATGCAAAATTGTTTATTTTCTGCAAAATTTCCTCTTTCAATTAATTGCGATAGTTCACAAAAAATTACAAGTGCGACAACGCTTAAATTACTTTTATTCCTTTTCAATATTGAAAAACGGACTGCGATTACAAATCTAATTATAACTTATTTTTGCTACAAGAATTATTGGTAGCAATTAGTAGAAAATTAGTAGAAGTTAATCAGTATTAGTCGGTAAAATCACTTCGAGGTCAATTTGAGAATTTTAATTCGAATTTAGTTCGGTTTAAAAAGCAGCTTATTCTTATTCTTTGGTGTCATTTTAGCCCACTAAAGTAAATGAACAAATGACAGAATTAAATTCTTACATGGAAAATGTTTAGTATCCCGAAGAATAGTGGATATCAAAATCTTTTGAATTGGAAAAATTATTTTCACAAAGTTGATAAATGTGAGACCAAAAAGGGAGATATTTCTCTCATCAAATTCAAGAATAGGAAACGGTTTTCATTGCTATTGACAAAAAGTTGACGATCAGAGTCATGATATTTCACCATTGAATTTACGAGTTTTTCGATGTGCCAATAATTCAAAATTTCACATCATGCCCAGTACGTTTTTTTTTTAACTTAGAAAGTAGGGGACTGTTTACGCGGATTGTCTGACGCGTTAAAGGCTTGGAAACCTTTACTGTATCTAACTTCTTATTGGGAACATGCCGGGCTTTCATTTTCGCCATATTTTTTCCCCAATTAGGAAATTATTTTCAAGTCGAGGAAAACCATTTTTTGTTTTCAAGGTTTTGAGTAATGGGTAGAAAACACAAAACAAAGCGTCCTAAAGTCCTTCTAACTTTGCTATCTTTTGCGTAGTCTTCGGTCAAATAACTTAAAGGTCAGTTGTAGTGAGCCATTATCCAAAAACTAAACAATTAGGGAAACAATTATTTTCTGAAGCAACAGACATTTTGAAAAAAAAATATTGACCAATAAAGTTACGGGAATTCTGTTGTAAAATTACCGTCTTCTTTTGGAGACAGTAAACTGAAAGTTTTTTCCTCGAAAAGATTATTAAAATTTGTTGCCTTGAACAGGGGAGCCAACTGATCGTAGTTTTAACAAAAAAGAACTAAGCCTAATTTAAAACTTAAAAAGCACAACGTGAAAGCCCGTATAGCATTATTTTTGTTCTAAATCTAGATTAGGGGAACAGAAACAATATGTTGACCGCAAATGTGAACCCACTACAAATGTGAACTCAAATGTGAACTCCGCAATTTTCAATATTCTGAACAAATGTTCACAGTTTTTCTAATTATCACCCGGGCGCGGATTGTTATCTTATAAGTTCTTGAAAGATTATGTTAGAATATTAAAAGAAGATGCCACGTCTTACAAAATTTTATGATAAAATCTTACAAGATAAGCATTCGCCTTACAAGATTCTTCTAAGATAAACATTTGTCTCATATAATTCTTACACGATCTTGAAAAGCATTTATTTTCAATTAAACTATTGCTCAAAAAATTGCTCAAATATCCTCAACCATTTCTGAAGTTTACCATACATTAACTGAAGAAAAATGTGCGCAAAAGAAGCAATGAGAGTGCAGCTCAACCGGAACGAATGCGCAAGAATCTTACAAGATAGCCCAGGTTGAGGTGCCATCCGGAAGTGACCTCTGATCAGACCAAGTCCAACGCACATAGTTTGTTCCCAGATCAAAATTGCAGGGTCTGGGATTTGGTTCGAGCGCACAATAGTATGATCAGAGGGCACTTCGGTCTGGGGATGGTATGATCAGAGGTCACTTCAGTCTGGAGATGGTGTGATCAGAGGTCACTTCGGTCTGGGGATTGTATGATCAGAGGTCATTTGGGTCTGGGGATGGTATGAACAGAGGTCAATCCAAGATGGGAATGGTCTAATCATGGTCGAATTCAAGCGCACATTAGTCTGATCAGAGAACACTTCGAGCGCACTTTTTTTATTTTTGATTTTTTGTTTTGTTTAACCGAGCTATATTGGCTCAGCCAAGAGGCAACAAAAAGCAGCATTCTGATCACAGACACATCTAGAGTCTGATGTTTTTGATCAGAACCAAAGGGGTCCAGCTGATAGAAGATGCCAGTCCCGTTACAAGGAAATGTTGGTTAACTGTAGAATACGACGTTTTATATCGAAAGCTGTCTAAATTCATCCATTGAGTTCGAAATATGCATTAATGTATACTAAATAAATTTTTTCTCAGCAGTTTGGTTTTATTTTCTTTGCAATAATACTTTTAGAATGGACTTTTCTTTAGATGAATTTAATAATTCAAACTTCAATTTTTATGAAATGAATGTATTATAACAAAATTCTTGTGGTGAGGTGATTTCGAGCGCACAATAGTCTGATCAGGAGTGACTATTGAGCGCACAATAGTCTGATCAGAAGTGATTTTGAGCGCACAATCGTCTGGACGATGGTCTGGGTTTAGTCTGGCCCATGGTCGCATAATCGTCTGGATAATGGTCTGATTTTGGTCTGATCTGAGGTCCTTTCCGTCTGGAAAGGTCTGATCAGAGACAGTTTCGAGCGCACTTAGAGCGCACACGGTGTTTCGAGCGCACCTTAGTCTGATCAGAGGATACTTTGGTCTGGGATGGTCTGATTAGAGGTTACTTTCGTCTAGCAGGGTCTGATCAGAGGTCACTTTTGTATGGCACCTCAACCTGGGAGCCATTCGTCTTGTAAGAGCCTACAAGATAGTCATTCTCTCTTGCCCAGGGCAGTCAAATATTTCAAAATTCAACGTCCTGTGGTGGTGCATCATTGGAACAAATATATATAATACGTGGTCTAATTTGAAAAGTCACTTTTTACATTGTAGTAAAGGTGACATGCATAACCAAAACATAATAAAGATTAAAAATTGAAATTGAATTGATTATATTGCTGTACTTTGATCTGAGACATAACAGCAGGAGTATAAAAAAAGAACTGCTGCATAATATACAATATCAAAGCTAAATGTACAAATACGTTAGACCCGAAATGAACGAATAGAATAGAATGGCACAGTAGTGATCTGTATCTTGATCCAATGAGGGGGGGGGCACTGTAGTGATCTGTATCTTCATACATTGGTATTAACTGATGCTTGTTAACTGCAGTTGATAGTTCCATCTTTTTATTAGGTCACAAAGTCATTAAAACAGGCATGACTAAAGTCCGGAATGGTCCGTAATGTAATCGTCCAAAATTCGGGCCAGAATGCATAATGTTTAGCAAATAAGAGTATAATTGTTCCGACCCTCTTGAGGGGGGAGGAACTATATACTAAAATGGGTTTTTTTGTTCAATCAATTTTGACCGATCGATATATTCATCATACAGAGTTGTGAGTGGTATCATTAAAAAGCCCATCCATCGTAGAAAATGAAATTAAAAAGATTTTTTTGAATTTCGTTTTTTACAGGGAGTTATCGAGGTTGGAAGTTTTGTGAATAATAGACAAAATTTCCGTTGTTTTTATTCAAATTTTCCGGAATTTTATTCACATTTTGCCTAAAAATTCGTCAATTTTGCTAAAAATTGTGAAAATTGTTAACAATTGTACTGTTTATTTTAATTTTAGAGACAAAAAAAGTATTGTTGACTATTTTGATTATATTTTTCTGGCTAAAATTTTGGCTAATTATTTCAAAAATCAGATTTTTCATCACAATTTGTCCGAAATAAGCTTCTTTAGTCCATTTGGATTAAATTTGCCGGAAGTACACACCCCAAAAAACAACAAACACAATCTTTGTGAACTACTGTGTAGTCTTAATTCCAATTCCATTGAGAGTAGCCTAGAATCAAAATCTCGCCGTTTTTTGCTAATTTGACTATATGATTATCAAAAACTCAGCATTTATTTTCAATCTTTTAACCAACAAATTATATACATCTAATGCATTCGAAACAATTGAATGTTCTAAATAAACAAACAGCAATAGCGGGGCTGGTTTTGGTCCAACCTTTGGCTGTTACGATCGAAAAAAAATTCGGATTGTAATCAGTCGGTCTTTTTTTAAAAAATAAAATCGTGTTTTGTAAGATAATTAAAGAACAGAACAATTCACATTACAGCTCACTGTTGTTAGGTCCAAATGGCTCCCTAAACAGTTCCAATTTTTTGTACCTTTTTTTCTGTACTCAAAAGATTTTGGTCGGTTTGACCATTAAAAAGTTTTTATTTTAATTAAACAGTGGCTTTTTGAAATTTGCCACTCTTTATCTCTTAATTTTTCTCTTAATTTGGTCAGCTTGTGGCAAAGTGTCAGCAAAGAAAGAATTCTTCTTCTTCCCCTTCCTCTGTTGAATTAAATTTAATTTTTTTGCTGTAATATGCGTTAAGTTATGATTTTATTGCTTTGATACAATTTTTTGTGGTTTTCATGTAATGGCCACTTTTCACCGTTTCTGTTTCTCTTCTGGTCACATTATCATATTATTGACAATTCACAAATTAAAATATTGAAGCCCAATATAAGGCACAATTGACAACATAAAAGTCCTGAAAGGCAGAGATTATGGTTTCGACGGCTTCGACATCCCTTTCTAGAAGAATTTATTTGATTTTTTTTACAATTGTCTTTAAGTGCCGTTTTTAGTTTGTCTTTGTAGTCGAAGAAATTAGCTGGATAATGACAGTACTCATTGAAATTTTATGAAGGAAAAAATGAGCCTAAATTTTGATTTGAGTAGATAGCTGATGGCCTTCATGACCTTGAAAACAATTGTTTTCAAAATTAAATAAAACTCTTTTTAACGTTGTTTAACTTTGCAATTTTTTTGTCTATTTGTTTCTCAGTCTTGTTAATTACAGGTCATATAAAACATAATTGTTTTCAAGGAAAGGTGTAAGTTACACAATCTAATATTTTTTAAAGAATTCGTTATGAATTTACTGGCTTCGACACTGGTTTATCGCGCAAAAAGTTAATTAATTTTACTTTTCTCTCTATATTTAACGTTCCTTTGTAGACGTAAGACATATTTTGAGTTCCTACAGATCTCAACCGCTTCCATTGGACGAATAGACGAACCTATTTAATTTTTTTAAATTTGTAGCTAGTGGCTTTAATGACTTTGAAAAAAATTGTTTTCGAAAAAAAGCTTCAATAAGTTTTGCACTTTTTCTTCTTTTTGGTCTACTTTTCACCTTTTCTCATTAATGAGAAGGCCTATATCACATCCTTGGCATTTGAGGAAGGCTCAATTGAATATTGTTTGGGTGCCAAAAATGACTTTACGGCTGCGACAGCGTTTTCTTGCAAGTTTCAATTGACTTTTTTTGTTGTCTCTTTTTGTTGTTCTTTTTGTCACCAAAAAATTATTTATGACAGGTCTTAGGGCACTCCTATAAAAACGCATGTGATTATATACATAATGGAAATTTTCAATTGCCATGGAATGGTTAGCCTTTGAAATAAATGTTTTTAATAAGTAAATACCATTTTTTTTATCTTTGCTCTTTTTTATTTCTTTTATCTATGTGATACCTAGTCTCGATAATTACCAGTCTAATATGACATCATTGTTGTCGAAGATAGGTGCAAATGAACCACATCTTTTCTTATTTTAAAGAATTCGTTTTGAATTTACTGGTTTCGACAGGGATTTTTCGAACAAAAAATAAACTAATTTTTGATTTTTGTCTATATTTAGTGTTGTTTTTCTAAACTTAAAACAAAGTCCAAAAAATTACACGTCTCAAGCGCTTCTCCTGGACAAGTAGACGAACTAGTTTCATTATTCCATTTTGTAGCCAATGGCTTTCATGAACTTGAAAATAATTGTTTTCGAACAAAAGTTTTAATTATAATTACCCGTTTTTGTTCTACTTGTTACTTATTCTCACCGATGGGACCCCACTATAACGCACTTCGTCGTTTGCGGAAGATTCGATTGAACATATTTTGGGGGGCAAAATATGGCTTTAAGGCTTCGACAGCGTTTTCTTGTAAGTTTCAATTGATTTTTTTCGTCCCTGTTTGTTGTTCTTTTCAGGTCTTGAGGCCCTGCTATAGAAACGTATGTGATCATAAACATATTGGATATTTCCAATTGCCATCTAATGGCTTTACTTCATAGTTGGCTTTACTTCATGGCTGAAATTCATTGTTTTTAGAAATAAAGCAAATTTTTTTATCTTTGCTTTTTTTCTTCGTTGTCTAAAGGTTACCGAGCCTTTTTATAGAGTGTTACCATATCTTTTCTAGTAAAGTACAAGTTATTTTGTTTAGTTTCAGTTTTATAGGACGCTATTTTGAGCTTCCATAAGTTTTTTTAAATGACTTAAGGTTTTGGATGTAATTAATGTTTGTTGTTCTTGTTGATTGATTTTTTTGTTCGTCTTGGCTTGCTTTCTTAATAATGGCTGATCTCATCAATGTAATGCGGAAGTTTTGCTCCCCTTAGTTATTTGCATTTGAGGCGATCTTTGTTCACACACTTTTTTTTGAAAAATATTTGAATTTTGGGGGTTTTCTATCTGTTCTTATTTGGTAGACATTTATGCCAAAAATGTGGTTGAGCAGGGTCGGAACGTGATGTGCCAACGTACATCACCGATCCTCTTTGTTCCATATGAATCTTTGTCTAAGGCTTTTTTAAATGATTTCGGTGGGAAAGGCATTCTGATGCGCATTCAGTTCTACGTTTCTATAACTAAATTGCTTGTGAAGATGGAAGGGGTGGGGGCCCGGACCCTAGCGCCATAGCAAACCAGTGCTGAAACATTGTATTCCATTTGTATATTGTCGGCCCAGTACTGTATTAGTGTATCCTAAGAGTATCAATCAAAATTTAACTTTTATGCAGTTGGTTTTTTTCTCTAAGTAGAGTATAGTGGAGGTTTTTTTTCAGTAACGATTTATCATACCATGTTATGAGCTCTGGTCAGAGAAAAAAGGCTGAAAACAATTCTGAACAATTTAAGCTAAGTATAAAAATTCAAAGCTGTTTTTACATTGAACAGACTTCGTTTTTTTGTCTGAATTTACACTTTTCATAGTAAAAAGTGACATGATCATAAAAATATAGACTGAGAAATACTATGATTCAGCGCTGATTTACTCTGTAAGGGGGGGGGGGGGAGGGGAGGGGAGTGGACGAGGGATGGGGACGAGGGGAGGAAAAATTTTGAGTTACTCTCTGGGAGTCTTGAGATAGTCTCGCATGCTGGCCTCCTTTTCAGTGTTTAAATTAGTCTTTCTAAGTCCAAAACTGTCCAGTGGGAGGTTAGTGGCTGCGTGTTTCCTCTGCTGGTCCAGTCTCCTCTTCCAAACAGTGGCCAACTTCACAGCCTCAAATCCCTCTGAGTTCTCCACCTCGTCACCCGGCTGCGGTTTCAAACCCTGAAAATAATTGTCAGTCAAGAAATGGGCTCTTTCCTCATCATGCCCTTCGCCCCCGATTATGATATGTTCGCGGTAATTGGAAGTGCGGGGGGCTAAGATGTGCCCGGACCCGAGTGTCATAGACTTTCATTACTGAATCAGTATATTCCAATAGTATATCGACGATTCAGTACTGAATCAGAGTGACCTAAGGGTACTTTGTAAGCCAAGTATGTTCAGCATAAATCCAGAAAGCATTTTTTTTCTGAAAGTAGGATGAACATGATGATTTGAGTCTTTCATAATGTTCATAGCGTTTTCAGAAAAAAATGAAATTTTCGAATAGAACTCAAAAATTTAGTTGAGCATGAAAATGCTGATTGTTCAATATTCTGACTCTGGCAATTGCACTCTTGGTCCAGATTACAGATTATACTGGGTTGATGGGTGGGTGGGGGGGGGGGGGGGTCGTCCAATTATACTGAGGGGGTCCAATTATACTGAGGGGGGGGGGGGGGGGGCTCTCTAAACTACTAATTGTAAATGGTAGTAATTGTAAATAAACGGATGTAAGTGTAAATAATTGTACCCTCCCCAGTATACTGAGGGGGTCCAATTATACTGAGGGGGCTCTCTAAACTACTAATTGTAAATTGTAGGAATTGTAAATAAATGGATGTAATTTTAAATATTTGTACCCTCTAAGTATAATTGGACATCCGGACACCTTTCCTGTTAATGGACCTGTCCTGTAAATGGACACCCCCAGTTTAATCTGGACTGTAATTGGACCCCTCTTTTTTATTCTTAAATGTTTGCTTTATAATATTAAATTAATTTGGTCTCTGTAGTTTTCTAAAACCTTTGTTCTGCGTTAGATTTGCTTTAGGAAAAGCCGCAGGTCAATCTGGAAAAGAGGCTCTGACGAGTTGGGTCTCTGTTGTATGATGGAACGGTGATGATGGACACTCGGACACCTTCACCTTCTCGTGTTGAGTTTCGAATCTGCTATGTGGAGGGGGGGAAATCGAATCTGGAAAAGGAAACGTCTAATTCAGTGTACCAGCGATAGTAATTCAGTGTACCAGTGTCAGTGGAAATGAGAAATAGTAAAATTCTGCATTAACCTAATTAATTCTGCATAACCTTGTGAATGTGAATAATATCCTTGTACTGTGATGTGAATGTGAAGTAATGAGAGTAATGTGAGGAATGTGAGTAATGTGATTGTGAATAATATCCATGTGAACTCCTTTTTAGTTATCCATAATTTTGGCGAATTAATTGTTTAAATTGTCTAACCAGGTTTGTCCCCAAGTCTCAGATAGTGGCAATTTTTTTCATTCTGTTCAGCTCAAAAACAGACAAAAAACTCATTATGTCCATAATAATTACAGAATTGAAGTTCATTATGTTCATACTAAGTTCAGAATTTTACTATGAATTTTACCAAGAAATGTCTATAAAGTGCCATGTTCAGAACTCTGGCCATAGTAAAAATCAATGAAATTTTTATGATTCGGTACTGAAATATCATGAGACTCAGATCCGGGTGAAAGACCAAACGAGAAATGTTCCAATGAAAAAATAAGATTGTGCCCCAACACCCATGCTCAGCTTTTTAGCGATACCGTCTATCTGATTTTTTCAGAGACGATTAATGATGAATGTAACAAAAAGAGCCCTTTCTTAGTTTCTTAATTTTTTGTATGATCTCTATAATAACTGGTAAATCATACACATCGCACATTGCCTTGAATGATTACCAGGAATCATAAAGACAAATCAAGGAATGTATGATGAACTAACTGGTATGCCGCAGTTTTGCTCCTATTATGAGCCCTACTGTTGCATTGAATCTAGGATTTCTTTCAAAGTTCGGATCTATTCTGCCCTCCCCCCCCTCCCCCCCCCCATTATGTTTATGCCCCAATTACAATTTGAATGGCGTCATATAGCACATTAATATGTAAAAATTAAAGCGTGCGCCTGGGGGCGTTGAAGTTATACCATTTAAGATGGGAGGGAGGTGGTTAAGAAAAACGCTGAGTTTTCAACGCTTTTCTTACGAATTTCCTGCGCATTTCAGCACATTCCAGTGCATTATTAAGTAAGATTTTTGCGCTGAATTTTTTGAGGGAATTAATTAAAAGATTGTAATATCTGCCAGGAATTGAACTGATGCTTATACTACAGGTTCCTGGAAGAAATCTCATTGAAATTTATGACACCACTAAAATTCCGACTTTATTTCGAAATCTAACATGAACCCTGAATCTAAGCCTGAAAGATATTCAAATATGTCGTGGTCTTCCAAGACTTTAGCTGCTGTAAAAAACCTCAAGTATGGACGGGAATAGGGGAATTTGCAGAAAACAAGTGACGTTTATGACCTCCATCACCAAATGGCATGAAAAAACTTACGCTGTTAAAGTATTCGTCCTGAAAGATAGTTTCCAATTAAGGGACTCGAGAGTAAGCCCGATTTAAGAACTACGTCGGTCTTAATTCACTCTAAACAGAGCTGAAATACTTAATTAGTTTCTATGTCTTTATTTTTCACAACGACTGCTTAATCGAGTTTGTAATATGGCACTGAATATGAGAAGTTAAAAAATATCTTTTATTGTTTACCCAGAAACATTTTCAAGGGTCTTCGTTCAAAATTATACGAACAAAGATGGCGACTCAAGCCACTTTTGCTTTTAAAAGCACACATACAGGCCAAAAAACGCAAAAATTTTGCCTCGCTCAACATTAGCTAAAAAAAACGACTGCAGTCATTCAATGAGGATTACTACAAGCCATGGAGAAGTTATCAAATTACGAGATGATAAACCCAGCAGGCGGATAAATTCGAGAGGTAATACAACTCGGTTTCGCGGTGGGTAATATTTTCATTCGCCTGCGGTGGGTAATATTTATTGATCAACGCTCGTTCCGAATACAGCAGTTGTATAAAATTGTATCACTTATGCAACTATTCGTACACTGTGATTAAAAGACACTGTGAGGGGCGGGGGGGGGGGGGAATCAACTCTAGTATTTGACCTAAAAAAAGACAAAAATTGTACCTTGATGCAGCAGGCCTCTGTCTGCGTGAGTGTGTTAGAGACGGCTTTGACGAGGTTCCTCGCATTCTCAACTAGCGCGTCAATCTGTCTCGTGTTTGTCAGGACAGACAGCTTTCACACTGGCCACTACTGAGAGTTGAGTTCCCAACATAGCCATTGGCTCACACGAGTCATGAAGACTGCGACCCAAGCTACACAAAATTCGAATATATATATATATATATATATATATATATATATATATACATATATATATATATATATATATATATATATATATATATATATATATATTACAAACCCGAATTATAGAACCGTTATCATTTTTGGTATAAAATGTGGAGGCTCATGTCTTGACTGGATTTATCCCCAGGTTGAGGGGGAAAAGTAGCAGAAAAATTTGAGGTAAAAAAAATTTCGTAAATTTCTATGTTTGCGAATAGTTAGCGCTGGATCTGGTGGATATAGCTTTAGTGGCAAAGCCGATCCATCGCAATTCTTGCCAAACTCATCTCCGTCATCGGGATTCGAACCACTTTTTTTTACTTAGCAGCCACATCTTCTTCAACTGTTCAACCATTCACCTAATTTGCATATATGTTTTTTGTATTTAAATAATCAGATTCACTGCACCTCATGCAAAAATTTATGCGTTGAAATTTCACAAAATCAGTTGTTTATAGCGAAGAAATTTTTGTTTTCTTCGAATAATTTTAGCGCGAAAAAATGCATTTCACCAGTCTCAACACCTAGCGGTAAAAAAAAACAAAAAAAAATTCACTGGTAAAAATCTGACAAAAAATCACCGAGAAATTTTTTGACGTAAATTTAATTGTTAAATTTTCAAGATTTTGAAGCGGATTATAATGGTGAACCTTTCCATTGCTTTTTGAAATTGACAATTTTAGCAAGAAATTACGTGTCAATACATTTTGCTGAAATTTTGTCAACTTTCAGCGGCCACATTTTTGTTTTCACCGCTGTCTGTTGGTACTGATGAAATGCAGTCTATCACCGCTCAAACAAACCGGTGAAAATAAAAATTTTACGCTATAAACAGCCTGATCTTTGGAAATTGGAACAGATAAATTGTAGCATAAAGTGTAGTGATTGTGATTTAAATAAACAACTTTGAGAAAATTTTTTTGAAGAAACTTTGAGGGAAGAACGATTCTAAATTACATTAAAATGGGCTCATTTAGACTTTCGAATATTCATGGAATAATCTGAACAGACTTTTCTTTGTTATCTGATTAAATTTTTGCTATTCATAAGATTTTTGAAATTCATTTATAAGCCTTGATATAAATTTAAGAAGTGTTTGTATAACGGTTTTTTGTCGAAAATTTTCGGGTAAATATATTAGCCCTTATGGATATCTTATCTCCTAGACAATCTGGGATATGTTTTTCATCTAATTTCAATCTATTTGTTGGCTCTTTTATCTTAAACTGCTGGAAGCAAAATTTGGCTGTGAACAAGTTTGACTGCGTGTCCGGACAAAACAGTCCCAGACAAAACAGTCCCAGACAAAATAGTCCTAAATTGCAAAATAGTCCCAGACAAAACAGTCCCAGACAAAACAGTCCCAAAAAGCAGACAAAACAGTCCCAGACAAAATAGTCCCAAATTTTTACAGATTTTGACTCAACGCATTAATTAACGAAAGTTAATTCAACGATTAAGCTAATCCGAATCAAATTATCGACATATTAAAAGTGGACGCAAAACTAGTTGTTGAACTCAATGACAGGTTTGGTTTTAATTGTGCAGCATATAAAAGAGTTCCTCACGATGTTTGGCGTCATAATTCTGACGCAAATTGTTAATATGGAATTCATTCAGACAAACAAAAAATCGGAATTGCTCGTCTTTGAAGGCTATGGCTATATAAGGCACCGACAACTTACAGATGGCGCATCCTCTTGGCGCTGCTGTATTACAAAATGCAATGGCAGAGTCAGGCTACGCAATGACCAAATCGAAGTTATCACAGCCCATAGCCATTTACCTGATCCAGCAGATATTGAAAAGAGGAAATTCTGCTCAGCGTTGAAAGACAGAGCAGCAATGGCTGACGAGACTCCCCGCCAGACAATATTTGCCGCCCAAAAAGACATCAACAGAGAAACAGCAGCCAACATTCCAGCTTACCACTCAAACCAAAGGACAGTTAACAGAACGCGCCAACAAAATCGTCCACAAATGAGTGAGCCCTCGTCGCTGAGAGGATTTGAGATTCCCGAGTTATTACAAATGGCACATAGTGGTGAGAAATTCATGTATTACGATTCAGGGCCCCAAGATGAAAAAAGGATTATTGTTTTTGCAACTCTGCCAGCCATTGACTTGCTCGAGCAATCGGAGGACTGGTTCTGCGATGGGACATTCTCAACTGCTCCAAACGTCTTTTTTCAGGTCTACACAATTCACGCTTTGGTTGATGGCGTCAACTTGCCTCTCGTGTATGCTCTTCTTCCTGATAAAAAAGAAGAGAGCTATCGAAAACTACTCTGTTCTCTTCCGGAAACATCAACAAAACGAGTAACAATCGATTTTGAAATTGCAGTTCGGAACGCATTCCATCAGTGGAATGAAAACATTCAAATTCAATTTTGTTTCTTTCACCTTGGCCAGAACGTGTGGAGACATGTGCAGTCAGCCGGCAAAGCTTCGGAATACAACAATAACTTGGATTTCCGAGAGCATATCAGAATGATGCTTTGCACGGCTTTCTTGCCAGTGAAAGATGTCATTACTGCATTTGAAAAATTGCAGTCAACTTGCCCAGAAGACTGTCAGCCAATTTTCAACTACTTTGAAGACAATTACATCGGCCGATACAACTCTACTGGACAGAGACAGAAACCACGATTTGCGATTGAACGATGGAATTGCTGCGAGCGCATAAAAAAGGGCTATGCCAGAACCAACAACTCCGTCGAGGGCTGGAACAGTAATTTCGTAAAATTGGTCAATACAAAACATCCTTCACTGCCCAAACTGATTGAGAAATTCAAGGATGAACAAAAAAATGCAGAAATAATGGTAGAGAAGATAACAGCTGGCCAGCAAGTAAAGAGGCCAAAGAAAGCAAATTACGCAAAAATTGATGCAAATTTACACGAACTTGTTCATAAGTACCAGCATCAGAATATGATTGACTTCTTGAGAGGCTGCAGTTATAATATCAAACTCTAACAGTTGTTGTTTTCTCATTGTGATCCTTTATTTTCTGTGATTCAATTCATTCATTTTCTACCAAAATTTTTTAAGTTTAAAAGTAACGCTAGAAGCGATCTGATTATTGCAAAATGTCGATCATGAACTAGCTTTTCATTTTCCCTTCTCTCACGACAACCCATGCCCGGGCTCTCCCGATTTTAACACTTTTCCCAGTTTTTCCCAATTTTCGATCTTATTTAACCTCAATTTTTGATTTTTGCGAAAATATTTTTCCCCACTCGGGCTCGAACCAGCGACCTCCGAATGTGAGCCCAGAGCACTAACTACTGCGCCACGGTGATTTTGATTTTCCGACTTCAAAGCTTTCTTTGAAGATCAAAGCTGCACTTTCTTTTTGATCTGAATTACGAGCGCTTTGAGAGGGACTGTTTTGTCTGGGACTGTTTTGTCTGTTTTCTTCGGACTATTTTGTCTGGGACTGTTTTGTCTGGGACTATTTTGCAATTTAGGACTCTTTTGTCTGGGACTGTTCTGTCTGGGACTGTTTTGTCTGTTCACCGTTTGACTGTAATCTGTCCAAAGGAACGACAGAATGGACAAAGTTTTCTTTGCAGCAATTTTAATCATTTCTTTTAATTTTTAACCAGAAGTGTTACTTTTTCTGGATCAAATAATCTGAGTTGATTGTACAAAAAATAAGTTAATAATTGGGCTTCCTTTAATTTAAATGTCTCGACAAAACTTTTTTTTAGCTATTTGAATGGTCTGTGATGTAAAAGTACGGTAAAATTAATGTCAGTCCGAGAAAAACTAGTCAATATTAATGACCAGCGTTCATTTTCATTTCGACCATAATTGTTCTCACGAATTTTGCTTTGAAACAGTTTTCTTTAAACTGGACTGTGTTCTATTTTGCTCAAAAATTTTGAGCTCAATTTTGAAATGATTTTTGTGGGTTTTTTTTCAATCATGTTGACCAACACTGCGCATGTTTGTTTCAATTTGAAGAAAATGGAAATCAAGAATTCAATGCTGCAAAAAGTTAAAAAACAGTTTTTTGAGAAACCATGCGACCTTTATTGAAATAGTAAAATTAGACCCAAGTTCAGATGTAAAAAATGACGAAACTAAGTTTTTAATAACTTTTTTATAGTATAATTTTACACGACTTTCTTGGGCTTGACTTACGGTGTTTTTAGTGAATTAAACACTAATTTATAGAATATCCATTCAGTTTTGCTACTCTAATTTTTCAGTCTATGACGTATATTCACGATGCATGCAATCGTAACGGAGTTATAACGGAATTGTAAGAAAAAATAAATCATAAACGAATAAATCTCTGCTTTAATTAGTCAGGACAAACGAAGCATTAGATAGAAAGCAGTTTCGAAAAAATCAACCTCTCTTTAGAAAAAATGCTGCATTAAAACGGTTTTTATTTACGATACTCACCCCTTCTGGTCGACACACCTGTCTGCAATCAATTTCGCCCATTTCAGAATTGATTGACCGTTTGCACTAATAGCCTTAGCTGTGTGAACAAAGTCCTCCTTGGTCTAAAACAGTTCCAAAAACATTTGATCTACTCTCTTGGTTATAACTTCTAAGCAATTTTAAAAAGCAGAGTTGCAAATGACTCTATAAAATTCTATCGACTGAAATCATGCAATTTTTTTCGTGTGATGAATGATCACACAACTTTATGTTTGAAAAAATTGTATCGTGTGATTTCACAGCAGAGAAATGTCCTCGTGAGGAACAATTTCACAAGTTTTCATTTGGGTAAGTCTACGAGGAGAATTACTGATTTCTTTATGTTTTCTGCAAGCTGTTTTGTGATGTTTTAATAGTCATGACATAAAAATGAACTTTTATGAACTCTCAGTCTCGTTTAGTGGAGAAACCCAAGTTGCGAGTTTAGGTTTGAACGATATTCTGACCTTAACTCACAGGGTGTGAAGCATTGTAGCTTTCTAAGCAAAATTAAATTATGTTGAATTAAGCATACCGCAATTGAAAAGTAAAACCGTAACAAGGGAGCAAGAAAAAAAACCAAATCATTTGTTTTTCGTCACATATGATTTATACTTTTTCACGAAATTTGAAGAAAAAAGGAAATTTCGCGTGTGTCAATTGTCCCATAAAATGGTGTGTCAACAAATGACTTTTTTCTGTGATCTCAAATTAGAAGAAACGTTAGTGTGTTTGACACATAAATGAGTTAATTAGGAAATTATATTAAAATTGAATTTTAAAATCAGCAAATGAATTCAAATCGCACTATGATTAAAATCAAAATGATAATTGTCGTGCGATTTAAATTTATTTGCCTCGAAATATTTCGATATAAAACCAAAAATTTGATTAACTTATTCACCTGCCCATTGAAAATTCTGAGTTTAAAAATTTATTCAATTAAATCTTTTCATCACCCAAAAATTTTCAATTCTCCCTTCTTTGCGGTTGACCAGCTGTACCGTCCATTTCAAGATTGAATACTTAGCTCGAATTTTTTTCTACCATTGAAGTAACTATCTTTTTGCATAATGAACACTTATCGCTCCTTATTGCATTCCCTTGCTATATAGATATGATAACACTTGGTGATATTGGACTTTACACACTAAAATGGCTTTTATTTATCCCATAATTGCTTCAGTCACCAAATTGCCTGTGTTTTCCTTTCATAGCGCATAAGAACAACATTCTCATTGCCTTTATATGGTAATAAATGATAAGCTGCAAAGATAGAAACAACGAAAGCAAAATCCGTTTAAAAAACTCTCGCCCATCTTTTAAGATTCAAATCGGAATTCGCTTACAAATTCGAGTGAATTTCCTTGACTCTTAAATCTATCAATAAATAAATAATAGCATAGCCAAGTAAAGTTCTTCTTTACTGATTGCATGATTGATTCAATCGATACACGTTGCCACCTCATCAAGAGACTATTATGATAAAAATGTTATTAGTGGAGTTCGAAGCTTTAGTAGCAGGTAGTTACCAAAAACGCTAACTAAAGGACGTATAAATGTTGAATTGAAGGGATTTGGCAAAAACGTTCTAGTTTTAAAGTTATGTTTTTGATCAACAGTATCGAATATTTAGAGTCTCATCAACTATGTTGATTCTGCTAATTTCTTTTCTACCCAAAAAGGTTTTCTTTGTTTCCGTCAAGTTTCTTACTCTATATAGAATCTGAATATTTAGGGTGGAGGTTTTACCCTATTCATAATTGCACAATTGTTCCTAGAATCTATCTTTAGAGAAAACTACCGGACTGGATAGTCTTTTCACAAACCTACTGCTCTTAATTAGACTAAAGGGTTATACCAGGCCCCCCGGTCAAGCCCAACAAACAGTAATTTCAGGCGCTATAGAACTGTAGTCAATTGCCAAAAATAATGATGATATTAGAATATGTTTGTAATGCCTCTCTATGTTATATGATATTTTAGCTTCTGCGAAATGTTTTACCAAATGAAATAAATTGGTGACTCTAAGATTGAGAATTATACCAGGTCCTTAATTCACTTTCTAAATAACTAATCAACCAATATACTTAAAACAAAATAGTAGATGACGTGATGAGCTCGTCGGTTTTCACTCCACAACCCAACCAGACGAGTATTAACCAACTTGATAGAAAGTTAAGACATTGCCCATCAAGTACTTCAATTTACTGCAGACCGTTTTAATTTTCTACTTGGTTCACCAGTCTATACTACCTGGGTTAACTTAACTTGCCAAGTCTTCGACGAGCAGGCAGGCCTACCCTCAGAGTGGCTTCATTATACGGTCTCCTGGAAGGAGCTTGGCCGATTAGTACTCTCAGAAGACGATCGTCTGG
Organism: Convolutriloba macropyga; assembly: GCF_964194025.1. Classification (NCBI taxonomy): domain Eukaryota; kingdom Metazoa; phylum Xenacoelomorpha; order Acoela; family Convolutidae; genus Convolutriloba; species Convolutriloba macropyga. Next base: position 9,840,873 of record NC_134470.1, read on the forward strand.
ACGATGCCCTGGACTCGGTGCTGTCGTCCAGTTCGTTAACCTAACTTAACCTGGTTATTGATTGGTTGATCACTACTTTACTGGTCACCAAGCTATCTTAAATCCAAGATCCTTAGATGTGTATTGTGAAGTTACCAAAGTTGTACAATTACGCTGTTGATTAACAGAAAACCGAAAGAAACGATTAAGTTTTGCCCAGTCTTAATTATTACAAGGCTATCGTTCCTTCAGAACAACTAGTTACAAATGCTTATGAGTGTCAAGTATCGAAGCGTTTAGCAAATACCTACTAGATACCAGTCTAAGCTCTACTAAATTATAAGAAAAGGTCTAAAAAGAGAAAGTATTTGGAAATTTGCTAAGTAAATTAAACGAAAAGTATAGTAACCAGAGTAGGCTAATCAATCAAAATCTACGATTCTATTACAGCGACAGAGATCTGTTAACTCACTCGTCGAATCAAGTTACTACACGAAATTCACTATAACAACAATATTGTTATTTTCAGAATGGTTTTATTACACAACACGCAACACAACAATTATTCGCAGAAATTGTTCTCCCCAATTTGGCTAAAATAGTTTAGTCATATTTTTACCAAAAGTTCCTAATCTTTGTGTGAAAAATACCTTTTTGGGAAAAGTCTTCAGAAGGTCATTCATGAATTTGATAGCCGAGGCCCTTAATTTGGGTTTCTAATCCAATATGACGTGGGTGAGAATTTTGGTGTTCAATCTGTGATATAATCTTTATCAGAGTCACTATTTAATTATTCAACCGTTATCATCAGTTTAAATTTCGTCACCATTATTATCTTTGTACAGTTTCAAATTTAGAATTCGCTTTTGTGTTGGGAATAATTCAAGGTCAGTATTAACTTGGTTCTCATCCGAAAAACGCTTAAGTTTAACTTTCCATTCCTACACTGTAAACAAAAAATGTTTCAAACATAAACTTTAATGGTCGTAGTGTCAAATTTTTTAATATGGAGAAGGATTGGTAAAAAGAATAAAGAGTTTTGTATATAAACTCTTAAACTTTTGAGAAGTAATCTCTTATAACTCTAGGCCGTAAAATATAAAAAGAACAAGAAAAATTGTTAATGTGCTTTTGTGCATCGTCAAATGATTCGTTAAATTTGAACAGGAACAATTTAAAAGATAGAGTTTATGTTCTCATCACAAAAATGTATATTAGAATTATGGCGAGCATTCTACATCAAATATTTCACCAGTATGTTTAATCTATGTTGATTATCTGCTAGTAGGAGGGATTGTAGTAATCTAATTTTGGTTGAAATAAAACAAATTTAAAACAATAGTCAACGCCAATTTATCGTTTAATGCCAGTTTGTTACAAAATTGCCTTCTGCCGTCTAAATTTTTAAATGGGCATCAACGGAATTTATTTAAGTTTCATTATTACAAATCAAAAGAAAATTGAAATTATGACCATATTTATTTTGGTTTTCTTTTTCAAAATAATGATAAATTTTTACTAAATTTGACACATTTCTTGAATAGATAACGGATAAATGCTTCCGAATGCAAAATTAAAATTACTATTATTTGGTGAAATAGAATAGGCTCTCAGAGAGAAAAGATAGCTTATACCGGTAGCTGCTTTCTTCAAAATCTTCTAGTGTTTGTATTATAGACGAATTTTCAAACTGATCTTAGTAGCGTTCAATCGGTAAAAAAGCTGTTTGCTAAATAACAGTATTTCAGCAGAATCTTAGTTTCTTTTTACAGTTTTGCAAGTATTGATGAACAAAAAAAACTCAATTTACGTTTTCCATGATCGATTGAATTTTGAAATCCGAAAGTATCATCAGTTTCGATATCATTTGCAAAAGTTAAACAAAATTTTTCTTAAGCATTTTTAGTTTATTGGTAGCATACTCAGCCATAGTCTTGAGTTAGTATGTTCGTGCGGTACAAATTCAAATGTACGAATCAGTAGTGATGTCATGCCATATTTGTATTTTTTGAACTAACATTGAGTGGAGGTTGTCCCTGTGTGAACTGGGCCAAGTCATGCATCTGTTGTGCAAGTCTCTTAGCGGCCGATATCATGGCATTCTTGTCACTCCCCGAACTGTCTTCGAAACTCACATAGCTGTCAACTTGTTTCTTCAACTCATCCGCAGCTTGCTATTAAAAAATATTCAAAAGTCGATTTTCAGTCGATTAGTTTGTAATATTTTTTTGTCGATTTAATTGTAATATTTTTTGTTTCAAGTATCTTTATCCTTTTGGTTATAATCTAATATTTGTTTTGACAAATAAAACAAATGGTTAATTTAATTGAGTTATTTCCTTCCCCCGTGAAGAACTATTGGACAGCGTGATTTACTATATCACGTATAAATAATACGCGTTTTTGCACTGTTCATGTGTTCAATAGTTTTATAACCTGCGGGGCTAACCAGTAAACAGTGCAAATAAGATAAGATAGCTGGAAAAAATTAGCTGAAAATGTTTTAGATGTTATTTTTTGTAGAATATATGAGTTGAAAAATGGTATGTATTTTCGAGCATAAAATAGGGTTGAAATTTGAAAATAACCTTGCTGTTATTTATACAATACCTTTTTAATCAACTGATTGAAACCTCAATAACAAGGAAAATACTCCTAACTAGTGGGCTCCAGCATAATTTAGTGGGCACCAGCGTAAAGTTTACGCCCCCCTCCCCCCTCAGGCGTACGTGCCAAACAATTTTTAAACGGTAACGTGACAAATAAAAGTACATAGTTTTTAAGTGAGGGGAGAGAGGGGGGGGGGGGCGTAAACAAAACAGTTAGACGGTGGGGGGGGGGCAGGATAGGTCCGGAAGAAAAATTGTTTGAAAAATGTATCGTAAGAAAACGGCCTTTCTTCAGTTCTTGACAGTTCAATTAAAATTGAGTTTATTGCAATTTCATACCAGGATAGTTTGGGTGTTCTTTCTAGACAGCATAGTAGGTAGTCTCTTGGGTCTGTTTCGATATTGGGGATTAATAGCAGCCACCTCCCCCTCCCCAATAGCTTCCATGTTGCTGGGTTCCCCATCCAACGAGAGGAAATTTTTGTCGGGTTTATTTGCCAGCAGAGGCGATTCTGCCGCAAGACTTGCTTTCAGTTCATCTCGTTTTTTGGCGAAGTCTGATTCGCTAAAATTTATACCCAGTTTATTTTAATTTTTTAATAATCAACAGATTAAAGTGTACCGATATTCGGTTATTATATGAATTTATTATATGAAACTATAGTAAAGCGGTAAGTTTTCATATGAGTTGCTATATGATTTTCAATTCCAACCCATTCATATTATTTTTTTGGGTTAGTAGCTTTAGGTGATTCAGACATTTGTATTAAATCAATTTTGGCAAACTGAAGAGATAAAAAATAAAGAACTACCCTTGAAATTCTTCTGAAAAATGAATCACTAGAACTGATTCTTCGATTTTTCGTTTCCCAGAAAGCAAATAATAACGGCTTCATAATTAGCCTTCATACAGTTTAAAAATACAACAGTTGAAAACTATTGTAATATTTAGGAAAAAGTTTCAGTCAAAAAATTCTTCTCTCAATTCGTCTTCAGATTCCCCGAGTCAGAATGACACAAAAAATTGAACACTAGCAAGAAACAATAACAAAAATTAAAATGTTCTTTCTTTCATTCGAAGCATATGATTTATAGAAAATGTATATAACGTTGCAAATGTATTGTTAAGCAGAAGATAGCTTCAATTATTATGAGAATTGTTCAGAAAAATTTCAGATTTGGTAAAAGAATTGTTTGTCGCAATCTTCAGCTGCGAAAACGTTTACATCCCTTTAAATACGAATTTATTCAGGCTACTGATCTATTTTTAAGATGTTTAAACACATCAGACACCACGTAATGATATAGAAAGCAATTGGCGGCAATGCCATCAACTTTAATTGAACTCCAGATAATTAAAAAAAACTGTGAAAAAAACTCTTAAAATATGTTTTTAATCTTATTCGCTAATAGCGCTTCGCAAACGCTTTATTATTGCAAATGCTTGTCAATATGAAGGCAGAAAAACGCGGTCATACCTTTTTGTATAGTGCTTATCTTTCCAAAAGCACAACCAAATTAAATTTTTATAGTTAATTTTCACCTTGTGAAACGATACTGAGCAATCGTGTCAATTGAAAACTATTAATTGCTATTTCAGTACCTCTTAAAAAATTGATTTTGTTAGGTAACTTAATTTTTTTTTTCATTGAGGTCAAAATTTTTCAGTTTTTCATAATCATCATCTGAGAACTCTGATGACAATTTACTGCTCTTTTACGTGTTTTTCCGCATTTATATTTCTTCTTGCATGAATAGATATCGCTTTCCAAAATGGCATACAAAAATCCGTATTGAAAACTGAGAAAAAAAGAAATGAAAACTGGTTAAAGACAAATCCTTAATATCTTAGGTGCAATTTTATGTGCAGACTATAGTGTGCTGGTAAAATTACTAAAAATTGAGAATTTTTACTGACCTGATTTTGTTAGGCTGACATCGATATTTTCTTAACAAATGATTCTATAATGCGCATTTCCCTTAGAGTCTTTTGGCCCTAAATTTTTGGTGCAAATTTGCATTCATCCATAAGTGAATCCCCCAACCAATCTTAATACATGTATTTTTAATTACCCCGTAAATGAAGTTCATTCGTTTTTGTGAAAACAGCCCAGTTACACTAAATTATAAATCTTTGGTCTTTTCATTAATAAGAATGATAATATATAACCCAGCCTACATAATCAATCCACTTGTATGTTTCTTTTTTGATAGATTTTTAGTGTCACGCATAGAGCTTGATCAAATTTCGGAAAAAAATTTTTGTGATGAAATTTTTTCTTTCGCCTACTTTTTTTGGTGCATGGACCTGCTATGTGTTTGACTATCGCTTTGTTAGCACAAGCTAGCTAACCTTGGCAAAGGTAAAATCAGTTTTGGTGATAATGAGGGACGTGTCATTAATAAAAAAAATTTCATATTTTCAAAATTTTCTCGCGACCTTGGTTTCTCTGCAGGTGTGACCGTGAAGTTGGGCATATTCTCATTCTGGGAATTGAGAGCTCTGTTGGGCTGTATGCTGATGTCAATTTCGTCCTCTTCCACTAATGAGGGTTTATTAGGGGTACCTCTGAGTTTGGTGGTGATACCTGTCAAGTTCGAAACAAAAAAAAGTAAATTATAAAGAAACAAACAAAAGCATTGATAAACAATAAAAAATTTTCTCCATTTTCGAATCTTTAATTATAGCATTGTTTCTAGATCTAAATTTTTCTGTGGATACGAATGTGTGACCATGATCAGACCTCGAATTAAGAGCAGACCATGCTTCATCGAGATTTGTCTAGAAAAGACAAAAATTGGCACAAGTTTACAAAAAAGAGACTTTTTCAAAACCCAAACAAACATCTAAATTTTTGCTGGGCTAGCATTTTTCGAGCTGTAAAACAGCTAGAAAGTTTTTTTTCATGCTGAGGCATAACTCAGTAAACCACGCTCAGCGTAATTTTTTTTTTACTAGCGACAGGATCCAAATCAAATTTATTTCCAATGAACCCTTGAAAAAAACCATTGTTCGACTTTAATTAGGGACATTGTAATTTTGTTCAACGCGCACGCAAACATGCACGCACACACATCCCCTCCCGTTAAGATGCTTCTTTTTTGGTCATGGTTCAATCCTGTACAATCAAAAGCCAACCCTTTTCCTTACCTTTCGCATCTTGCTTCGTTATTCCAGGAGCAGTTTCGGCTAAGTGAGACAAGTACATTGCAGACAGCGCCCACTCCTTTCTCAACTGTCTCAACTGATTCTGAAGTCCTTCATCTTCACCTGAAGAACATTCTAGAATTTTGATTGAAATATTCTAAAGTTTGGAACTCAGAACATCAACAATCTACAACGCGGGCTGAACTCCTAGCTGAGCAGAAGGAGCTCAAGTTTGGCTCAAAATACGCGCTGGAATCTTTTTAGACGCCTCAGTCAGAATTTAGTGCAACATATACGTATATAGTTTTCTATATCATTGTGTATTTCTATAAAATTTGCGCATTGGTCTTCAAATTTCATATACAATGATTAATTTTTTATGCCCCAAACCTCAAATCGCAACAGATCAAGGTGCACTAATTGATCGAAACTCTTCAAGCTCTATATTATCTCAATTTAAGCTCAATATATATCTTAATATTTATCTCAATATAAATCTTAATAATTCTTGCTTAATCTTATGATTTCGTGCTATTCATGTTTTTGGGTGCTATTGAATTTTTAATACTTGGTACATCTTGCCATGTCATGGTTAATCTTTCTTGAAAATCGTGCCTGGATCTTGTTTCTTGACACCCATGCAAAGATCTTGCAAGTTCGTACATATCTTGATATTATCTTGGCATGTAACATGGCAAGATTTTGGCAAGATTTTCCATGATTAATTATTTTTCTTATCAAGGCTATCAAAATTCATTTCACTGGGTCGTTTAAGCTGTATTTAATCTAATATTAAATTTAAAGCTGTTTGCTGGCTCTTAATTAATTAATAGCCAAACCTCTTAGATATTGGCGACATTCTAAAATGATAGCCCTAGTTAAAATTTTGCCGAAAAACATAAGAAATAATTGCTTCTGATTGTTTTTTTTTCATAGAAAAGCTGTCAAAGCCTTTGTTTTATTTTGACAGGCTTAAACGTTTTTGATCGTTTTTTCGACATAGGATCTTATCGCGAAGAATTCATGAAGCAGATTCTAACACAAAGCAAACGAAATTATCAAACATAAACCAACTAACGTCCTACAAATTGCTGTCGAACGTCTATCGAAGCAAAAAATTTTGAAGGGGTCAAAGCATAGAGAAACTTTTATGATGAAAATGGGTCTTACTAGTCAGGGACAGTACCCGTTGCTACACTTTTGCTACAACCTTCTCTCACAATTGGTTTCATTTATTTATTTTTAAATCAAAAATTTTTTTCTGAATCAGCCCAATTGAGCACTCAAAAAAATCAATGTCAATCGTGAAAAAGTCACTCGATAAGAGAAATCGAAAGAATGTTCTAGAAGAAAACGGTCAGGCCAAAATTTTGCATAAAGAAGACCAACACGTTTATAATAATTGCTTCAAACTTCGTTCAAGAGCAATTGAAAAGATAACTGACCATATTGGTGACATTGATATTGATCGAAGCAGATTCTAAAATACCGCAAGCGCCTAACTGTAAGCCGAATTCAGGACTGAGTCAAAGTCTAATACAGGTCACATTTTGCTTTGAATTTGTCTGATTCAGAGCTTATTCAGTGATTCATTCTGAATTATCTTCTGATTCAGAAGAATACAGAGTCTTTTCTCTGAGTTTTGCTCTGATTCAGAGATATGCAGAAACCACTACACAGTTGGTTCTGAAATCCTTCTGAATCAGTACTAAAACTTGAATTTTCTCTGAAATTGCTCTGAATCAGTACTGATTGTCATTGAATCTTTTCAGGTACGCGCCATCTTTTCAGAACTAACCATTGGTATGGGCAAGTTGCTTGCTCTTTTCCACAATCATAGGTGTGATCTTGTTCAGGTTGTCCATAGCCTTCAGTGCCTTTGACCTCATCGCAGAATCCGGACATCCAGAAAATGCCTTTTGGACTAACTTCCTTAGTTCGATTGTGTCTGTCTGAAGTCTGTCCGAGTTACTTTGCATATCGTTTGAGTCACTTGCGGGCGATAAAAGTTTCCCGAGTCCTAAACAAGCCACAGATTCTTATTACAAACAACCGTCCTCCAATGTTTGAGTGTTCTAGGAAGAAAAAACTCTTGTGAAAATTGACTAGGAACGGATTGGAACGATTGTTCTTTTTTGTAAGCCGGGGTCTTGTGCTCCCGAAATTGGGCATCTCTTATAACCCAATTTTTTGTTCTCTCTTGTTCCTCGAGTCTCTATCTCAGGCTAAGTTTAATTAAATGCATAAAAAATGCATAATCTAAAGCTAAAGTTAAAGTTATCCTATAAAAAATTAACCCCAGATTGTTCTCTCGCGACCTTCAAACGCCTGCAAAAATAGCCTATCAAAATTTTATTATTGCCATAATTGTGACGGGACCTATAGCTATGTTTTTAACCCAACCTAGATTTTTAGCTCAACCAACCAGTGCAGGTTCTATAACGTGGAACACTACGACTCGTGAGCGATATGACATAAAAGGTTGCAAGACATTTCGTCAACAAACAAGTATTCATTTGAAGCTAATGTTGAAATCTTTGCATACAAACATAAAGTCATTTGCAATTATAAGACAATCAACTTCAGTCTGTTTGGAGCGGCGAACGCAAAGGAAGCCGAAGTAAAAGTAAGCCTACAGAAAAACAAGACGAAAATTATGTAATAGTTATGTAATCTATAAAAAATAAAACATTGTTAGCCGTTACAATCAATACTGCGCGTAGTATTATAGTGCATAATGTATTCCAATGCACCAAAGAAACTAAAATACGTCAATTTTTAGACATCTAGTGGGTACGGAATTAGCGGACCGCTGTCCATGGCCATAGCCTCTCATCCGCTGTGGGATGTAATCCGGAAACCGCGGGCCGGTTATCGCGGTGAAGTCATAACGTGCGTGAAGCGCGACCACCGGCCCGCCAAGGGCAACTTAAAATTCGGGTATCCCAAAACTTTTCGGCTCACTTACCCTCATTTTCAAAATTCGGCGTGCTTGCCTATCGACTTGCTTGACCACCACCGTGTGGAGCCTTATTGATTTTTTTTGAGCAACATTTTTCACCGTTTGATGAACTCAATCATTTTCCTGCATTTCAAAAATTTTTAAAATTAAAAATCAGCGGAGCTTCATTGCTTGAACGTGGTGCGGTTTGTGCTCGAATACACCAATAAAAAAACTCATTTAATCAGAATTAAGTTGTTTTTAAGGAAGAAAAAATCACATTTGATGGCAATTTTGCACTAAATAAGTTGCATCTTAATTTTAAAGTTCTCTCCCATTTACCTTATGGCTTTTCACGTTTTTTAGTACATATGAATAGATTTTTTCTCACTAGACGCTCAGAGGTAGCAGAAAAACGGGGCCATGCGAGAAAAAAATTAGGATGAGCAAAAGTAAAACCGACTCGCAATTTTTGTTTAGAATTTGAAGGGAGTCTATTAAACAAATATTTTGTTTATCTTTCAGGCCTATTTTAGCTATTGAGATCCCTATTTTGTGAGCTGCAATCCTAACTTCTCCTAACGAATTCAAATATTATTTAGATACACCATTCTCTTTAAAAAGAAATAATCTGATATGGAAAAATCAATAAGAATTTTGAAACTAAAATGTTGTTACACAGAATTCATCACTTTTACATTTCCGATTCGACTTCGAACAAATTGTCTTCTATGTCACTAACTATACATGACCTTGCAACACTTTGGCTGCTCAATTATCTCAACACTCTTATATAGTTAACTGCGCATTAGTCACGACATGAGAAGTATGCATACCTCTTAATACTTTAACTGAGACCCGATCAGCGCTGATTTGCCAACCAAAGACGTGTGCTTTTCTGGAGAAATTTACGTCTTGAAACCATTATGGCTCTTGTATTTTCAGGATGAAATTGTTTTTCATAAACTCACCCATTTGCCTAGTTGCTTTGTTAGTAAGTGCAGCTGTGATCATATTATCAACTGGACGGGTCACCAATCCACACTCTGTTTCCACCATTGTTTCCAGATCTCGTAGCTGGAAAAAACAGCAAAAATTTTTAATCACAGAGATTTTAGCGATGGTTTACAAACGGTTTTAGCTGTCATTTGTCTTTCAAACATGGGTATTCCTATTAATGAAAAAATGTAAAATTTTGCAAGAATCTTGCAATGAATGTTGCAAGAGAAAGCGTATGCTATATAGTTTTTCATATTTTGCTAGAAACGATCTTTCAAGACTTGCACCTATCTAGCAAAAATTTTGCAAGACTTGAATCTTGTCATTATTGATTTGTCGCTCAGTCTCAGTTGGATCATTAGATTAAATATGTAATAAATAATAACTCACGATGATTAGTTGTTCGATATTTCGGAATATGTAAACACTTAAACCAACGATTAAGCTAGTCAATTTACAAGTTTCCTCCAAAAAATTTACCAATTTTTAGGTCGCTTATTCAATATACTTTTTGATTCGCAAACTTTTTTCTTCAATTCACTGACGGACAGAAAACGTTTACAAAAAACCGAAAACTTATTTGTTTTGCATATCATAGGCGAAAATTCTAAACTGAAAAAAAATACCTTCAGAGCCCAATGACGTAATTCGATCATCGCATTCTCTCTTTTTCGTTGCAAATCTGAGTGGCTGATATCGGCATCTTGGCTAGATGCAAGTTCTGAAATGTCTCTCAGCAAATCTTCAGACATTTTCTGGAACTGTTCCGTTTCTTGTGAAAACTTCAGTTGTTCAGCCGTATCTTGAATGCTGAAATCGATCAAATTTTTTAATTTTGATGTACATGTGGCAATAGAGGAGGCCTTCTTTTTCTTGTACGCTAGAATTTTATTTCCTTGTGAACAAAAAAAACACAGTTGACCCACTAAAACCAGCTTTGGAAAAAACATTGTAAAACTTAATATCAGTTATGGGAGGTATTTACTGGCTTCATAAGGAAGAACTGTGTTTTATGTACTTTTTTTAATCTGTTCACTTGATGTTAAGAAAATAGTTTTTATAACTATGAGTTTAGATGTATTCAAAAATATAATAGAATTTTCCAATTTCTCCCTTTGTCTGTTTTTTTGTTGACTTGTAAACTGGTTGCGTTAATTACAGGTCCCCGCCGCTTTCAAAAGAAACAAAAATTATATTATTTAGCTGTTTTGGATTTTAGCTAGCAGTTTGATTTTAACTAATGAAATTAATATTATTTGTTAATTCGTAAAAAAATCTTTGGCTTTTGTCTGTATGCGCCGTTCTTTTTTCATGATTTTCATGTAGTTGTTTATGTGACATTGCCAAATGACGTTCATGTGGAGCCAAGTGAACATATATTTTTCCAAGAATTAGATATCCAATTTATGGTTTGCACGCTGTGTCCCAGGCCTAGGCCACGACTTATGAAAAGACTTTAAAAGTCTAGTAGGGGGGCAATATTAACTATGATTACACGGTCGCGCTTCGTAATTAAAGTCGATCTAATATCTTTTTATGGGTCGAGCTTAAGTATTTTCATAACGAAGAAAATCCAGCTAAGGTTTTTTCATGGGTCCACCATTAGTCATTTCATAACCAACAAAATCGAGTAAAGGTCTTTTCATGGATCCACCATTAGTCTTTTCTTAAGTCTGTTTTTTTCCAAAATCCGAAGCTTTTCATTGTTTTGCTTCTGTACATGCAGAAGAAGAGCCGGAGCAGGACTAAATAGCTTTGCACCAGAGCAGTCCAACTTATGAAACAGTTGGAAAACTACCAAAAGCCTTAAGATCTTCGCCAGATCTTAAGATAAATAGTTATGGCAGCTCGAGTATATTACCACAATACTTGATTCAATGAAACTAGCTAGCTTAAGTGTTTTGGTCCTAGTCCTGTTAGCCTTGACAAAATTTCGGCGTTAATCAGTTTGTTTTCTGCCTCAAAAGTTCTGAACTATCTTTTTTAAAGAAATAATGCCGGTTTTTGTGGGATTAGCGGTTCGTCTGAATTGTAAAAAATGAAGGAGTATACACGCTGACTACATAATATACAATATTGCAAAGAAAATTTTAATGGCAAATAAGCAGAGTTATGAAAAGAACAATGATGGACCCATGAAAAGACTTTAACTCGACTTTGTTTTGCAAACATTGCGTCGAGCTTAAATCCATCCAAAATATTGGGTCCAGCTAAAGTCTTTTGCGAAAAATCTGAGACGAGCTAAAGTCCAGAATGTCTTAAAGTCCAGCTAAAATCTTTTCATAGCTCATATGAGATGAGTATGGTCTTTTCATAGTACACTTTCAACTTTTTGGCTTTTAGTTTCAATAAATATTTTCTCTTCGGCTTTCTTAATCAATTCCTTTAACTAAGATCACAATTTTGTCTCAAAGTTATTGTAAATGTATGTTTTAATACATGATTACGTTTTTGTTTAACACGAAACTAAATTTCGGAAACATTTTTGTATTCGCAAAAGATTCGTTTGTTCGTTTTTTGCTTACTTACCTCGGTTTTGTAGAGAAAGAGAGTAAACAGTTTTTCACAGTTTGTAATTTTTTGCGACAGATTGAGACCGTTGAATCGGAGAGTAAAAGGAGAATATTTAGTTCATGTTTCCAGCCCAGTCATTAGTTTTTATTCATTATCATGTGTCGAAACTAATCTGTTTTCATATGATCCGTTTTTTAGGTCACTCCACAAAATTTTGCTTGAGCTTTCATAATTTGTCAATAAATTGACTCCCACACTTCTGTATATTGAGAAACCAAATTCAAAGTGTAAAATCTAAACAAGGATGCTCGTTAATGTGTTTCGTAGTCAACTTTCTTCTCAATTCCTTTTTTTTCAGTTCCTTTTTAAGAAAGTTGGCATACGTAATGCAGCACTAACTCGTCTCAATTTCTGCTTTTGTCGTGAAAATTAGAATAATGTTAAACTATTCTTTAATTCCGAGAGGCCTTCGTCAACCTATCGTAAAAAAAGGAGGCTCGTTATTGTGCGTACGACCCGAGCTCATTTACACTTTTGACTTAATTGTCAACCAAATGAAGACATAATAAAAAAAGATGTTTGAGTTTTAAAAAATGTTTAAAAACCTAACTTCTTATTGAATTTCATAATGCCATGCCTCATCACAGCGTTGAAGAGATCTTTTATTGAAAAAACTACGAAAAAAAAACAAAGAACAAAATAAGCAAAAACAAAAAAGTCACAGCAAAAACTAAGTATCTTAATTTGAACGCACCTAGTAACAACGCCAAAATGAAATCTTATAAAACCTTAACTGCGAATGCTTATTTTGTCTATACTATACAGCAGATGTCAATTGTCCTTAATGAGACTAGGTAACAAAGTCGACAAAAGGAAATAAAAAGGCGAAATTGAAAAATCAATCCTGTTTTTAAACCAAATAATCTCTGAAGTCAAAAAAATTATTAGTTTTTAAAGAAATAAATCTTAAAATTATTACTAAAAATTCATTTTGAAACCAATAGGACCTGTCGTTGGTTAGATTAAGCCATAGGCCACAGAAACAGAAAAAAATCAAAAAATTAAACAATTTGCGAAAACACAAATTATTGAAGCCATTAATATCAGTAGCTAATATCTGAAAACTATGTATTCTTCATTTCATTTTCATTCATACTAATGCAACTAAAATTATACTGAAAGACTAAATAAGTGCATTTTGGCCAAATTTGAAAATCATTGGGATCTGTTATTACGCGAATGTGCTAAATGAAGAGAAAATGAAACACAATTACACCACTAAAACTTTTATTTAAACGCATATTGTCCACCAACAAAACATCAGTTATGACATGATATCACTGGACATTTAAATTTTTCGAATACAAAAAGTTGAAAAAGAACAAAAACAAAAACTGAAAAGTTTACAAAATCATTGAAAATGTATAATATCATAAACTTTGAGACTATTCGCTATAAAATGACTGCCTCGGGTAACAACAATCCTTGAACACTCAAATACAAGCTTATGAGATCGATCAGCGTTCTACGCCTACCTAAAGATTAAAGAAATAGGCAAAAACCAACCGTTCAAAAACCAACCGTTCAAATATCTGTGAAAACTGGTAGTATCAACGCAATTAAACACAATTGTTTTAAGCGAAAGGCAAAAAAAGCGCTCGATGGGATCAAGTTATGCCTCAATGAGACGACAAAAATGTTTGTCAATGACAAGTCATCGATACGTTAAGACCTTACAATATGTCAATGACTAAGAAAACAACAACAAATACAGGCAAAAAACCAAAAATTCAGTAGAGATGTGCGAGAAGAAAGTGTCGAAGCCATTTAAACCATAAGCTTTTCTTTGAAAACTGTAACTGTGATCCATTGAACATCTTTTTTAGGCCAATTGATACTAACACTAATAAGATATTGTGATGAGATTTCAGAAGAACCACAAACAAATCCAAAGGTTTTCCGAATATCCAAAAAAAATTATGAAAACTTGCGAATCGATTTTATCAAACCAATAGTCAGAATATAAAGTCACAAATTATATTGTTTTTGTTAAAGTAGACAAAAATTAGTTCCGGTAATTACTGAGGCGTCCGTACAGATCACGAAGTTAAGATTACGATTGGTTGATGTTCCGAAAACTTTTTTCGAAAAATTATTTTGGAAGTCTTAACAGACATTAAATTCAATAGCTTTCAACAAAAGTCAACAAATACGCTCAGTCATGGCTCGATAGGAGAAAGATGTTTGTTTTGCATGGGTAATCAAAAAGATATTACAATAAGTCTTATGACTATGAAACAAAAACAAATACAGAATCCAATAATTCATTAGAAAAGTGCGAGAAAAGAGTGCCTCAGCCATTTAAACCATATCTTTTTATCTAAAAATTTTATCCTTGCCCCATTTAACGTCTTTTCAAAAACAATGAGAGCCATCAATATTTGGATAATGTGAAGAGATTTCAACAGGAACCAAAAATACAAAAAAAATCTAAAAATTTTAAAAAATTTTTGAAATCTTGTAGCATCGAAGCCATAAAACCACGAGTTAGAAAAAAATAGTAAAGAAAACAATTTAAATTGCTGTAAAAAGAAAGGAAGGGTTTAGGTCATTACGGAGAATATCTTACAAATCATGAAATTAAGTTTAAAATTGGTTAATTTTCAAAAAAATTTTTTGAAAAACTATTTTTAAAGTCTTAACAGACAATAAGTTCAATAGTTTCAAAAGAAGTCAATAAATACGCTCAGTCATGACTCGATAGTAGAACAAATATGTTCGTCATGCATGGGTAGTCAATAAGATATCACTATAGGTCTTATGACTATGAAAACAACAACAAATACAGGCAAAAATCAAAGAATCAGTTGAAAAGTGCGAGAAGAAAGTTTCAAAGCCATTCAAACCATAAGCTTTTCTCTGAAACTTCATCTATGAGCCAAAAGTTTTAAAATTGTTTTTGAAATCTTGTGGCATCGAATTATAAAAAAAATGGTTAGAAAACAAAACCGCTAAATAAATCAGTTTTTTGCAGTAGAAAGGAAGGGGAACCTGTCAGTACTGAGACTGACTAACAGTTTAAAAAATTAAGTTTATGATCTGTTAATGTTTAAAAAAAATCGAAAAATTATATATAAAGTCTTAACAGTCATTAGTTGTCTAATCAAAGCACTGAATAGCTTCACTAATGCTCATTACGAAACCCATCGTACTTTTAGTCAACAATTTTATGCGATAGGGCTCCAAAATTTCAGTAAAACCTCAAAAAATCAGATTTTCATTAAAAATTATAAAAGCCCAGAGTCGAAGCCATAAAAAACATGTGCGATTCCTTGAAAACGTGTTTTTTGTTCATTGGGGGTCAATTTACTGTAAATCAGGTTTATCAATAACAATACATCGATATGAAAAGTGAGCAGTTTCAAGATGATCTAAGAAATAATAATTTTCTAAAAAAACAGCTCTCAAATAAAATTCGAATTGTTTTTATAGTAAACTTTCCTATGAAACGAGAACTAGTCAGTTTATCACCTTTTGTGTCATAGGAATACAAAATTGATTCCTTTTGTGGCGTGAAATGTATTTTTGAATGAAAAATTTTTAAAGAAAAGGTCATAATTTGAAGAAAAATGACATTAAAAGTGAACGAAATCATACCAAATATGACGTGCTCACACAAAACTTCAATCCTCGATAACTCCTCGAAAATTATGAAATTCAAAAAAAGTTTTTAATTTCAAATTCTAGGCCGGACGAGCTTTTTAATGATACCACTCACATTTCTCTACGATGGATATATCGATCGGCCAAAATTGACTGAACAAAAAAAACCCATTTGAGTATATAGTTCCTTCCCCCACAAGTGGGTTCGGAACAATAAACATAAAAGGAGATCGCTCAAGCTAGAAAAACTGAACGGTTATTGTTATAGAGATTCAATACTTTTTGAAGTCTGGTTTAAGTTATAAAGAAACTGAATTCAGTATCTCATTTTTACTGTTTGGCCGAAAATAAGTATTCACCTGACAAAATTATTTTTCCTGCTTGAGGAATTAAATTAGAGTTGGATTTATCTTTTGTCAAATCAAAACTTTTGCTCAATTCATTTTTTGCTCTATTTAGTAATACAAAATGAACAACCTCATTGATATGAACGTCTGTCATTTTAAGAGAAATGCGTTAGGTTTCTATAATTACAAATCTTGAACTACTGTTTTAGGCTTTGCAACTTTTCTGTACCTCTTTTAGTCAAGAATTGGTATACAGTTCGGTCAAGAAATTGGATAAGCTGGTTGGGAACATTATGTGTATGTTAAACAGATATTAGCGAGCCTTCTTCTTTCACTTAATTATCAACTAATAAGAGTTGAACTCGGATGTACTCATTTAGATGTAAATTATGAGGAAATATTTTTTGTAATTTTTCCTAGTACATTTAATAACATTTTCGGCCTCTATCTTCGGCCTATTCTTACTTATTTTACATTTGCGGAACTATAAATATTGAATTATGAATGTTAGCATTTTTCGGATGAGACAGAGAGCCAGGAAATGGACCAACCCCACTTTTGATAATCTGATTGTATTTTCGTGTTAAGTAATTTTAACAAATTCTGAACACGTTTTTCAACTTTTATATATCATAGTGGTATCCGTGTCGAGTTCTGAACGCTGAAAACTGCTGAATATGTAAAATTTGCGATGAATGCGGTGATTGGATGTATCAGCGTTTTTTTGCAGTCAATGTAGTGAAAAAATTTTAACCACTACCAACCGCGAATCTTTCAAGAATTCACTGATAAATTCACCGACAAAGTTGAAAAGTTGTTTTGACTGCAATTCTTACATTATTTTTTCGTACTGAGTAATTCAAAATTGATTTTCTTTATGACACGCTGATTTTTGCAGCCGTTGAGCATTTATTTTTAATGTGATTGAGACCATTCATCTTATAAGTAATGGTTAAGTGACTCTGCTTGAAGTCACTGAGAACTTCTGGCGGTTCTTATTATGTCAGAATTTCGAAGTGACTTCTGCAGAGTCACGTAACCATGCTTAAAACACGAAACGCGCACGTTTTTAAATGACGAAAGTCAACGGAAGTCAACTTCTGGCTAAGTAGCAACTTCTGGCATCTTAACTTCTGGCACTGCAGACTTTCGGCATTTTAAAATGTTCACGTGAGTGTTTTAATTTAATCATGATGACTTCTCAATACCTTAGCCCAGTTAAACTGGCCAGTTTGATCTGGGTAGCTGCGGTTCTGTGGAGGTAGGGTGTCTTTTCAGTCAAGTACCCACTGTCCCCCTTCCCAATGGCGTCTGAGATTGAGGAGAGATCGGTTAAGGTGTGTTTGGAGAGGATAGCATCAATGAGGTCGAAACAGCTGTTGGCCTTCATTGACCAGTGGGAGCAATGGTCTTGTGAGAGGGTTAAGTTTGCGTTTCCTATGAAGATTAAAGGTCACAATGTCATCTTTGGTGCTCTTAAGTGAGAATTAAGTATAAATATTATGAATATTATTTGCACATGCTCCCCCCCCCCCCCCAGATACAGAGCACGTGCCATTACATTGTAAATCATTATGTAAAAATATGGCACGTGCGTCTGGGGGCGCAAATAATATGCGCCCACTAAGCTGGGGGCACAAACGGAAAAGATCCGATAGTTTTTTAAAGAAAAGAAGAAAAGAAGAATGTTAAGTTGAGCTACATTAAGCCCGTGCGTTTCCACTCCGAAGTCTGCTGTTATTTTTTTTGAACTGTGTTATTCGGTAATAGACTTTATCAATAGGCCTATAGTCATCGTCTTCTAATATGGCCTCATGAAAATGAATTTGAATCATTTGTGTAAATGAATGAATGAAGTGCAAATTAAATGCAGTTTACTGCTCACATAAAACGCCATCAATAAAAAATGGGATCTATTCCCCCCCACCCCCCAGCTTAGTGCGCTTATCTTTTACGCCCCCCCCCCCCCCTCAGGTGCACGTGTTTTTCTTGCATAGCAACTTGCTGTATAACAACATATAATTTGTAACTTGGGGCGTAAAAAAAAACTGGGTGGGGGTGGGTGACAAAACAGAATAGATCCAAAAAAAGATTAAGAAATTCAAATCTTTAGAAAACCTCGAAAGAGCTTGCAAGTTTTCATACTAAGGATACAGAATCACGCTAAATCTCTCTGTACACTTTAGTACAACTATTACCACATGACTATGTCGAAATATCTGTGGTAGTTTCTTATCCCCTCTAATGGAGCATGGAACAATATAGAGGAGATCTCGTCATCCACACCTGTAGTCAATATTTGATGTCAAAGTTTAACTCGAATTTTACTGAATTATCTGAAACAAATAAATGAAATACAACAAAAACCTTTTACGATAATCACTTTCAATACCCTCAATAACACTTACATATTTTCTAATGCTAACTTCATCCAAAATTTTCGAGTTTTCCAACTCCCTTCAAGTTGCTTAAAAAATTGCTTAAAATGATGGTAAAATTGGCTAGATCATGTAGCGAAGCTGTTGCTTTCTTGTCAATATTGACTATAAATTCACGGTCCTGCATCAGTTTAATTCATGGGTCGAGTATATGATATTTTTATAAGTTGAGCATGCCTATACCCATGAGGCTATTTAGTTGTAGACATACCAATATTGTTAAGTGCAGCTTTGAGTTTCTGTGATGCCGACTTCAGATTAGCAATTTCGACCGATCGGGTACCATCGTCCAAAAAGTCTATATCTGTCAACTCGGTCCCATCCTGAGCCAGAGATCTGCGAGCCCTGTCGGCCAGATGACATATTTCCTTGGTTACCCGCTTCAAATCGTCTCTCTCGAAACCGAATTCAGATATGTCTTTGTTGTCCAGTGCTTTTTTGAGTCGCAATGGCGGACCAATCCAAGTTCCCTGAGCTTCTGTCAGAATTTGAGGAAGTATGTTTTCTTCCTAGAGAAGGAAAAATAAACTAAGCTCGAAATTTTGACAATTTCTTTACTTTACCCTAGATGAGGTCATCGGCCCAAAACCAGAATTGGCGAGGGCGAACAGACGTTGTGCATCTCTACCCGGGTCGAGGTGTCACCGCCATTCAACGCAAAATTATGTAAGATAAGCGTTTAATGCGGAAACTTTTGTAAGATAAGCGGTGAATACGGTGAAATTCCATAAATCAGGCGGTGAATGCGGTGAAAAAAATTTATCGCCTGGTAGCGCTGAAATTACATAAATTCACCGCTCAACTTAGTGGTGAGCTTACATAAATTGACCGCTTAGAAAAAATTGTTAAAGATGTTTGAGATCAGCAAAGAATGCGGTGAAATTAATGGTGAGTGTGGGAGGAATTGTTAGATTTGCTTTCCCACTAAAACTACACCTTAATTTTACATCTTTTTGACACTTTTTCTAAGCGGTGAATTTATTTAATTTCACCACTAGAGTAAGCGGTGAACTTACAAAAATTCACCACATTTCACCGCTAAAATATGTAATTTCACCGCTAAAAATTGCGAATCTTACAAAAATTCACCGCGCATGTTTTGCAGAAAGTAGAGTGAATTCGATTTATATTCAAACAAAAAAGAATAGAATTTAGCGAGAGATGGCGCAGTGGAAGAAGAGTGGATGACATGCAGGATTTCAAAGGTTCGGACCCTTGTAAGGGCGGTGAAATTACATATTTTAACGGTGATTTGTGGTGAATTTTTGCAAGATCACAGCTTAGTCTAGCGATGAACTTAAATAATTTCACCGCATTCACCGCATTTCACCGCAAAATTATGTACGAAATTTGCGGTGAAAAAACTAACTTTTCACCGCTTATCTTACATATTTTTGCATTTTTTCTCGACCCGGGTAAGGCAAGACCGAAGAGACCAAACCCAAACTCTGGTCCAGAAGGAACAGACCCAAGCGAGACCGTGGCCCAGACTGAACAGTCTTTGGTTACTCTGGACCAGACGGAACAGAATTTGGCAGCCTTGGAGCAGGCTTCGTGTCAACTCGTCTCATTAAGAAGGCTAATTTGTACGTCATTGGAAGCAATTGAGACTTGTCGTTATCCGTAATATGTCAGACGACTGTAAAAATATCACCAAAAACGAAACAAAAAACAATTGAATTCAACAAGAATGCGATGCAGCAACCGTTGAAACCACAGGATATCCATAGAGAATATTAAACACCATTAATTTTGCTTTTTTTTCAACGCCAATTGGGCCACCCAATCAGTATGACAACGGGGAAAAGAAGCAAAGAATGAGCAAATATCCAAGAATCACACTTTTCTTATGAAAATGCGTAGTGCCACAGCCAAAAAACCATTATTTAAACAAAAAACATTGTAAAGAATGGATCTTGGCTTACTGGAAAGAGGATGCAATCTGTCGTTACAGACACCAACTTGAAAAAATTTGAAAGAAATAATATAAAATTAACAAAGCTCAAAAATCGACTGATTCTTTTTAAAAAGAAATACTTTGAAGAAGTCAAACAAACCATAAGCTTTCAAATAAAAACAAAAACAGATCAATCTAACTGCTCAGGAATCCAGATGAGCGTGTTACTTTTGAGACTAAATCATAGGACGACAACAAACAGCAAATGCGGACAGAACCCAAAATTTTACAAACAATTTATCAAAGCCACAGTGTTGAAGCCATTATATCTAAATTACATTAAAAACTGTTATAAACTTTGAACTGACGAGAGCGATTAAATGATTTGCTTTGATCCTTTTAGATTCTAACTGGGTCTTTTAGGTAAAAGGTTGTTGAAAAAACAAAAAGAACCACAAAAATCGACCAGTATCAAAAACTCACAAGTTTCTTATGAAAACACTTTTCTCAGCCCCATAGACACCTGTCAAAACGAAATCAATAGCAAAAATATGGTTTAGAGCATTATAAAACTGATTACCTCTGTCAATAATGAGACTTAGTTACTTGTTGACGACGAAGAACAAAAAATGCGAATGATGAAAAAGTTTTCTGTAAAAAAAATAATTGAAAGTCTTTAAAACCGTTTGCTATAAACTGAAATTAGAAAATATATTCAATTAAACAATCGCGAAAGCAATTGAGGCCTTTGGTTGTCATAAAAATGCCCAACGACAACAAAAAGAACGTCATTTAGAGGCAGAACGAAAAAATCCTAACGAATTTTGGGGGGCTCGGATGCGCAGCCAATAAAACTATAGACTATTCACCGAAGTCTTTAAAGAGTTTCTTTTGCGCGTTGTTTCAATGCCATTTGGAACTATTTTCTTTTGGCGAAAAAAATTATGGAAAAACAATTAATTGAAAGCCATTGAAACCTTCACCTCTGATACAAAATCAGCAAATAGATTAAATTAAACATCTATAGAAAGAATTGGGACTTTTGACTGAAAGGGTATGAAGCACGAAAACGAAAAGAACCACAATTGCAGTCAAAGACACAAATCGATTAGGTTTTGTGACAGAACCGCTTTGCAGTCGTTAAAACTATGCGAAATTCACGGAAGTCACAGACAAGTTTATTTTGCACATTCTTTAAATGCCAATTGGAGCTCTGTTTAATATGATTAGTTGCAAAGGCAGTAAATAACAACCTCAAATACAAGAAAATCTGCAAAAATTCACAAAACTTTTATGAATTTTCCTAGTAAGGAAGCCGAAACCAAATTACTTGACTACAAAACCACTATCCAAATTTTTTTCCCTTCACTTTGAATAAGTTTCACACTGTATAATTTGAGACTAAGCTACATGTGGACAGAAATAAGATTGAAAAATGACCAAATTTCAAAAATTCACAAACAATCTCTTAAAAC
>NC_134470.1:9863082-9913434 GCF_964194025.1 Convolutriloba macropyga
GTTGCCTCAAGAACTTTTGCTGCTAATACACAAACTAAGGGCACTCAGAGACCAGCCTCAACATCGGCAACGCCTGCAACCCCTCGCTGCATTGTGTGTAAAGGTATCCACCGCATCTGGGAGTGTAGGGTATTTAAAGAAAAGTCTCCCACTCAGCGAGCAAAGGTAGTGGCTGAAGCAAAACTGTGTTTCTCATGTTTGAGAGAAAAGCATATGTTCAGGCAATGCCCAAACCCCAGGAAATGCAGGAAGGACGGTTGAAACAGCTCCCATAACACACTTCTCCATGGAGCTGAGAGGGTTTATCCATCAAAATCCCCTTCAAACAACAACAACAATAATTCTAATGCTGGCGCAAATCAAAGTAAACTTCCTAGTGTCCAATCATCGAGTAAGACCACCACTTTGTCATCTGTGAGTAATGTGAAAGGCCTCCTTCAGGTGACTGAATTACAGTTAATGAGCTCTTCCGGTAGAGATACCAAGGCTTTAGTTTTGTGTGATACCGCTTGCAGTAACTCTTGGGTGTCCAATGATCTAGCAAATAGACTTGGTTTGCACGGTACAGCATTGAAACTAACAGTCAAGGGTATAAATACCGAAGAGGTTGTAGACACTGAGTTAGTTGAACTAATTGTAACACCACGCGACAACCAAGCATTTGAACCATTTAAAGTCAGCCCTTACGTAAAGGAAAATTTGAATGTAGGCGCCGATGTCATTAACATTAAAACACTTCAGGAAACATACCCGCACCTAGCAGTTCTAGACCCAGTTACATATTGCTATGGAAACATCGAGATGATACTTGGACAGGATGTGTATCATGCCATCCGCCCGTTAGAGTACTTCGCTGCCGACGAGAAGTCCTCGCCCTTCGCTGTTCGCTTGCCCATAGGTTGGGTTCTAAGCGGCCCTCTACCGTCGTCTTCAGGTTTAGTCTCGACTTGTTTCAAAGCTAATTTGGAGCAGGATTTTGAGCTCGCTAGTCAGGTAAAATCTTGGTACGACATGGAGTCGTACGGCGCACTTAAGCAGGTAGACCCACGATCCGCCTCGGATGCACGTGCGCATGAAATTCTTGAAAACACCACCGTGCATAATGGAAAAAGGTACGATGTCGGAATGCTATGGGCTGAAGATAACATCGAACTGCCCAACAATTATTTCTCAGCACTTGTTCAATTAAAGTCTTTGGAAAAGCGGCTAACGAAAGATCAGACATTAAGGGAAAAATACTCGAATACCATCAAAGAGGACTTAGACAAAGGCTACGTAGTAAGGGTCAAAGATGCTCATAAGGTGGAAAGTCGCTCGGAACGAGAGTGGTACCTACCACACCATCCGGTTGTTAACCCGAACAAGCCGGGTAAGGTTCGTAGGGTACTAAACGGAGCAGCAAAATTCCATGGCGCATCTCTTAATAAGTCATTACTTACCGGACCCGACCTACTACAAAACCTAATCTATGTACTCCTACGGTTCAGACAACATCCATTTGCCGTATCCGCCGACATCGAGGGAATGTTCCTCCAAGTTGGAGTGTTGCCATGTGATCAACCATCATTGCGCTTTTTGTGGCGGGAGGACCCCACATCAAATGTTGTGGTACACCAGTATACGCGCCACATCTTTGGGGCAAAAGATTCACCCACCTGCGCCAACTACGCACTTCAGCGCACGGCACGCGATAATGCTAAGGAGTACCCAGAAGCTGCGAAAGCCGTCCTTGAGAACTTCTACATGGACGATTACTTGGACTCAGTGGAATCCCCCGAGAGGGCCCTCATTAGGTCGAAGGAATTGGTACATCTTCTCCATCTAGGTGGGTTCAAGCTTACTAAGTTTGTAAGCAATGTACCAGATCTGGCTGACCGAATTGATGGGTCTGCTCAATCCACTGAACCGAAGGTCATCGTTTCATCCAAGGAGGAATCAATGCACGTGCTTGGGCTTAAGTGGGATCACAACAACGATACTCTGGTTGTGAGCAGGGGTACTAACAGCACCATCACGAAAAGTTTAACACAGCGCTTGGTCCTAAGTCTTGTGTCAAAGGTCTACGACCCAATTGGTCTTGTCGCACCGTTCACTGTTGGTGCTCGGTTAATCTTGAAAGACATTTGGCGTGTCAATGGACAAAGTTGGGATGACGAGTTACCTAAAGACACAGTTGACAGATTCCTTGCCTGGTGTGTTGAACTGCCGCGGTTAGCTGAGATCACTATACCGAGAAGTTACTTTTCAGGACCATTCCAACATCTTGAACTCCACATGTTTGGTGATAGCTCGCAAGACGTATTCAGTGCAGTAGGTTTTCTCAGGGCTCAAGTAACTTGCACCTCCGGGGAGATTAAAACAGAGCTGGCGTTTGTCTTGGGCAAGGCCCGTGTTGCACCTATGAAGGTAATGACAGTTCCTAAGTTGGAATTACAAGCCGCTCTCCTCGCTGCCCGTTTAAAAAGGGAAATCTGTCGAGCATTAACGGTTACTGTGGATAAAGTCTTTATGTGGACAGATAGTACCATCGTCTTGCAGTGGGTAAACTCAACAAACAAACACCCCATCTTCATTGCAAATCGTGTTAGTGAAATCCTGGAGAACACCAGCGTTGACCAATGGAACCACGTCGCCACTTGTGATAATCCGGCAGATGCTGGCACGCGTGGCATGTCCGCTGAAGTTTTGCAATCAAGTAGCTGGGTGAGGGGTCCTGACTTCTTGAGAACTAAGCAATTCCCTTTTGTGCCAAATACTGACGTCGTTGATAACATCAAACTCGGCGTTGTAACCAAGGAACAAGATGATGACTCCATCTCATCTTTAGCCGCATCCGTAACCAAGCCCCCTAAGGAACAAAGTATCAATCTAATCCCGTTTGATAAGTTCAGTTCTTATCAAAAATTACTGCGTGTCACCGCCTATGTGCTCCGTCTTTTACCATCTCATGAAAGTTACCGTAGCGTAGACGGCAGCATAGCCGATCCTGTTGAGCTTGACGAAGCCGAGCGTCATCTCCAGTACTTGGTTCAGGAAGAGTCCTTTAGTACTGAAAGAAAGGATCTTCTTGACAACAAATCTGTTAAGAAGAGCAGCCGCATTGCTCAGTTTACTCCGTTTATTGGGCCTCATGGTCTCATCCGTTCTTCTGGTCGACTCCTACGGCTAGTGGAAATTGACTTTGACACTAAGCATCCTATCGTGCTGGATGCACGTCATACTTTTGTTAAACTGTTTCTGCGGCATACTCATTTGAAGAACCATCATCAGGGCATTGATTACTTAAGGTCAAAGGTACAGGAACGTTATGCCATCCTAAAACTACGTTCCACACTGCGTTCCATCAAATCAAACTGCGTGTTGTGTAGAAAGTTCCGTGCAGCAACCATTCAACCTATCATGGCAGACCTCCCAAAGGAGAGACTGGCATACCAGTCTCCTCCCTTTACCAACACCGGGGTTGATTACTTCGGCCCATTCTACGTCACAGTTCGTCGGACTACCGAGAAGAGGTGGGGATTTCTCTTCACTTGTCTCACTACTCGTGCTGTCCATGTTGAAGTTGTCCCGTCCATGGACACTAGTTCTTGTGTAATGGGAGTGGAGCGGTTCGTCTCCCGTCGGGGTACTCCTGCTATGATTTGGTCGGATAATGGTACGAACTTCATTGGAGCGGAGAAAGAGCTCCGTGAATGTGTGGAAAAATGGAATACGCTTAACATTGCCACCGAACTTGCACATAAGGGCATTAAGTGGAGGTTCAATCCACCCAGTGCGCCACACCAAGTTGGCATCTGGGAGAGGCTAGTTCGAAGTTTTAAAAGAGTACTGTACACTATCCTCGGTACGCGTCGCCTCACAGATGAGGTGTTGAACACTACTTTTTGTCTGGTTGAATACGCACTAAACTCACGTCCCTTAACGCCCGTAAGCGCCGACCCGTCCGACCTAGGCGCTATAACACCTAATCATTTTCTACTCGGTAACCAAGCAACCAGAATTCCGTCTATCGTTGGCGTCGACGAGTTCGATCATCGTAAGCGATACGCCCGTGCACAGTCATACGCCAATGCAATTTGGGCACGTTGGCTCAAGGAGTATGTACCTGCGTTGAACCGTAGATCTAAGTGGCAGACGCCTGCCGAGCAGCACCTCAAGGTCGTTGATTTAGTTTGGATCGTTGAAGAAAGCAACCCTAGGGGTTACTATCCAACCGCTCGGATTGAGGAACTTCGGTACGGCTCCGACAGCGTCGCCCGCTCCGCCGTCTTACGCACGTCATCCGGATCGCTCGTCCGCCCACTCGTTAAACTTGTACCGATCCTCTCAACATTTTCTTCCGGGCCGGAGGATGTTACCGCGTAAATGAACAATGCGCTATTTAAATAAAAGAGCAGCGACGAATTTAAAGCGCTATGTAAACAAAGCGAGAAAGGATTACGTAATTTCTTAACCGTTTAAATGCACACAAAATCTCTTCTAATATACGTAGAAAGGTCGGAAAAAGTTCGTTAAACATAATTTTCGTTGAGCCTACTAATATACTGAATCGATTGCGCTCTTTTTAGGCTTAATATTTTTATGTTTCGAAAACGTATCGGTGACCAATCTGAGTCGAAAATCGACTCAGACAAAATACCTGCTAAAAAAGATCGAGCTAGATTTGCCGGGCCATTGAGAGGGGCCTTTTGGCCTTTATGCGTTGTTGGATACAGTTGCCTAGTTGACTTATCGTGTAGCTTATTGAATTGAACGTATATCTTTGAACGAAAGAGTGTTTTCCGTCACCTTTATGTATCGCTAGAATTTCACACTACATTATAAGGTTGTTAGAAACCAAAACAAAGCGTATTCAATGATATCGTTCGTAAAAACTTTGGGTACCTCAATATTACTTCAAAATATATTTATTCAAAAAAATTTTTTTTTGGCATCGTTCTTTGATTGCATTGAAATGGATGGCTTTATTAATTTATGAGTAAACTAGGAAACTATTGAAAGACAAATTTTTCAATCTGTGGTGTTGTTTTATTTTCACAGCAGAAAGATGTTAAAATTTTCAGCAAACTTTTAACGAGAAATCCACGGATAGAAATGTGATACAAATATCAATACCTGCATACTATACATAGCTACCTCAATGAAAATAGAAAAATTTTCGCCGATTGAGCTGTTTTTCTAAAGCTGCAGTTGTCTTTTTTGTGACCTCAACAATGAAAGATGATTAGAGCACGTGACCACAAATAGCTTTGGCATTCAATAGTAAAGGATTTTTACTGACGACAGTTAAAATTTTAGTGCCAGAAATTTTATCCACTTGAGTACATTTTTTAATACTTCATGGAACTTCAACTTGTACTCTATCATTGTGACAAGACTATTAATTTGAAATAATTCAGTAATCTTTCCACTAAAGTCTTCACTGGTTTTCCATAATAGTTTGGCTTAAATAAGAGCAACTACTGTTTATTCTTACTTTCAATTTTGCTTCCATGATTGACTCAAATCTTTGAGCTGGTTCTTTGAAGAATTCTTTCGAGTTAATGATTGAGCTGCAAATTGTTTTTTTTAAATTTTGGTGAGCAGATAGCTGCAATTGAACTCTAATAACTGTCTGGTCTCAAAGAATACCAAAAATTTTTTTTTCCTCCAAATTTTTAGATTTCGACCAAAAGTTTGTTTTGAAAGTCGGTTGGGCGGTACCCGATTACAGTCGCCGATTTAAAAGTTGCATAGTTATCAACACTATTCAAAACTTCTAAGTTTTAAGAAAGTTAAATAAGCGATTCAAACAAAATTGGGCGACAAAAGGCTGAGTTTTTTTAAAGTGTTGAATGTCATGCAGGTTTTGAAGTTCAAAAAAATTCAGAAAACAAATACAATCGCATTCAAAATACAAAATGCATATAAAGCATAATGAAACAAATCGTTGATTGAGCAGTGTTTGTGAAAAAGACTTTTTCAGTTAACTAAAAAATTTTTCTCACATAATTTGTCCGAAGTCCAAGTAATGCAAAAGAAACTGAAGTCAAACGCTCATAATTTCTGTCTTTGGAAAAATGTTTGCAAAATTATGTTTACTTAAATTTGACAACCAATCTGAGTTCTCAATAATCGGATGAAGTTTTACTGTTTCTGTTAGAAAACCGATAATTTTATTATTTCCCTTAAAAATGAACTGAAATAATATACCAAGCAAAATTTGCTTAACTAAACGTATCTCTCCCTGCAAAAAGTAACCATGAAGGTGGTTATGTTTTTCCACAGTTGCATTGTTCTTTCACTTTTTCATTGATTACCTGTAAAGAATCAAGTTCAACTCAAACAGATCAGAACTCTTTATCGTGTTTTCGAAATTTTTTGAGCAGAAAATTATTTTTGGCTTCAAAGTGTGTCATTTTTGAGTTTTCCCTAATCTTACTATATGATTTCTAAATGAGAAAATAATAAGAACTGTAGCTTTTCTTTTGAGAATTTTCAGAGAAATGTACAAACACCGACTCACGTCGGACAAATTGTTCTCGCAGGCACGACATGCGGTACAAATAAATTCAGAGGGGTGGAGCCTAGATCACTTTCTAAACGTGCAACAGACATCAGTTGCTAGTCTGAGACCTCATCTACTCAGCTATTACAATTACACTTCCTGTATCCTAGCAACAAACTTAACTTCGGAAGGAGAGCGATTCAGATCACGCAACGATTAAGAAGCCAACTGTGAAAAAATCACTAGAGATTAAAAAACGGGAAATGGTCAGTCAAAATTCATGAAAACACACACACACACACACACACACACACTTACACACACACACTAATTGTTTCAAACTTTCATCACGAGCAATTAAAATTTAATTAAGCACTCCAAAAACAATACTTGCCAAGAGTCAATTTGTTGAAACACACCAATGTTTAGTGCTCGTGCAATTTGCTTTAAACAATCTATCAGACGTCTCATTTAAGATCCGAATTTCAAGTAAGCTAGTTACCTCAAAAAATGTTGTTGTGCGTTTAAAAAACTATTTGTCTGTCACTTTAGGTTGGGTCTTCAAAGTTGCATATTATAACTTGTTCAAATGTTTATTTTAATTTTGGAACTAGCTATTTTCCTGATATAGATCTTGCATGATGAAACTTTTCTGTATACCGGAAGTTTGACCGCTTAAAATTCTATAAGGCAGAATTCTCCTCGCGTGAGACCAGAAAAATTGTCCCCTAAAGTCCAAGATAGGCAATGGAATATATGCTGACTAATTATCAACTAATTTTAAAAAAGCTGAAATTACAATGTTTTCAGAAATTTGTCATATCACACGCAACAAAAAATTCACAATCAGCAGGGAAATTTTGAAAACGCAAATCGGGCCCCGTTTCTAGGCTATTGTAAGCAAACTTTTACAGAGTATGTTTGGCAATGTTTGGCCGAACTCTACATATTAAGAACTTTGTGTAACATATTAAGAATTAAAGTAACATTCTGCGAGATCTTAGAAGAAAATGAATGTAATGACTGTCCAATTTAATCATCGGTGGCGTGCGGTGAGGTTTGTTTCATCATACTAATATTAACACATTTACCATATTACCTATATTATTAAACCTGATTATTTTCTAGTATGTTACGTAAATTAAAAAATGTGAGTTTTAACTTCGGTAAAAAATATTTTCAAATGTCGCCACCATATTTTATAGGGCGTGAACTGAACAAACCTTTTTTCTGAGTTGGGCCAGTTTTGCGCTGATTTTGCCCAAACACGTCTGATGATTCTGGGTCCGTTAAGAGAGATGGTTTAATAGAATGAAGATACGAGCTAAACGGCGTCAGGTAATCTAAAAAGCCAATAAAATGCTAACAATTTTTCTAATAAGTTGTTATTATTTTACTTTGAAATTTATATAACTTCATTAGTTTAACTTCACAGTTCAACTGATATTTAAAGCCATAATATTCTCATTTTCAAACAAGACAATTAATAACAATTAATTGATACATTAATTAAAACAATTAATTATTAAATCAATACAATTGGAATTAAATTCACAATTGGAAAAGTTTGTCGGAGGCAAAAAATAATCCTAAAACAATTAAAGTACTTGCGCTCGGATTTCAAATAAACTTTCATCAAAATCAGAACTTTGATCACATCAGAATTTAAAACATTGCAGACACTTTTTAAGTTACATTTAAAACTCTAAAGGTCACGTCAGAACAATTTGAAGCTTGATTAAATCAGCTACAAATAATTAATTGATGCTATTGAAAATCTAATCCAATAAACTTTTGACTGCTTTCAAATTAATAAAGCTAGTTCAATAATCAATGCTTGATTATAATATCATTCTTTTAAAATTCTTGAGCTAAACGTTTTTCTTAAATGCGGATTTTTCTTTACAAAAATGTCCTCACACTTTCTTTTATTGCGCTCATTTTAAAACAAAAAAATCGCCATTACGGGGAGTTTTTTGAACGTCAAAATGTCATACCTTCGGGAGATTTCACTTCGTCGTCTTTTTGACCTCGAATATTCCTCCTAATTGGGTTCAAAATACCCGGCTGCCTCGCTCGGGTTAGCCCCAGTACCAGTCTGTTTACACACTCTTCAGCGAGGTGTGTCTTGTCAATCAGTTGTTCACAAAAGTATTTTAAGTTCGGAATTGGTTGAGATCTGTCTTGTTTTGTGTTGGTGCACAGACGATAGCTCTGGTCTAGAGCAGATGCGGCTAAAATTTTTCGAAGTTTAGGTTCAATTACGCCAACGTTTATTCTAAAAAATTCTTTTAAGATTATAGGTTCTTAGACGACAAAATGTTCTGCAATTTTTATCCTGTAAGAATTTTGAAAATATCACTGTGTAATATTTTAGGATTTTATGAGATTTTAGTAGGATTTTATTGCGAAGGATTCAAATTTTACAAAATTTAAGAAATTTCAGTACAGAACTTTTATCAGTACAGAGTTTTTAAGGTCTTAACATAATAAGGTCTTAATTTATAAAACATAAGGGATCTTTACCTTTTGTGCCCCCCCCCCCCCCCCCCCCCCCAGTACGTTATGCGCCCACCAGTTACAGAGCACGTGCCATTACATAATGAATCGTTATGTAAAATTATGGCACGTGCGTCTGGGGGGTGCAAATAATATGCGCCCGCTTAGCTGGGGGGCACAAACGGAAAAGATCCAACATAAGATATTAGGGCAGATCAGAAACGATTCGAAAAAAATTTGTGAATTAACTTTCCTCTAAAAATACTTATCATAGTCATTATGTCACAAACTCTGAAACCAAAAAAAATCAGCATGCCTATTTACTAGGGACATAAAAAATAGACACCTCTTCAGTGCTGACGCGTGATATTATATTGAACACATATGGTTAAGGTTTCAGCGTATTGTAAGCGCATTAGTGTACACGGTATGCGTTAATTGCGCTGAATGTCAGCAAGAAACTAATTAAGAGCTTTTTCGTGATTTCTGCCTACTTTCAGCGAGACTATGACGACCACAACAACCTAAGGAAAGGAATGAGATATACCAATATCCAACAGTAGTAATATGCTGAGCAAAACATAAGATGAGTAGACAAGAGCTCGTTTTTCGTACATTTGAGCGGTTTTTGGCAAACTTACAACGTAACTTGAGCTTATGGACGCAGAATTTGGCAAAAAGTTTGTGTTCAATTCAATTTTTAAAATAAAATAACGCTTTTTGGCAAAGTTTTTACAAAATTTTCACAGAGTTTGTTGATTGCTGTGGTGAACAGAAAAGGTACCTACGACAACTGGTTTTAAAAGATTCACATTTCAATATATCACGAATAAGACACAAGGTTTGTCTTCAATGAATGACCTTCTAGCATCTTATCAGATGTCCAATTTTTTAACGTGATAAAGAAAAACAGCTCGTATTATTTACAACATTAAGGTACGTTGATTTGATTAAACGAAAAAAATTTGTCTTCAATGAATGACCTTCTAGCATCTTATCAGATGTCCAATTTTTTAACGTGATAAAGAAAAACAGCTCGTATTATTTACAACATTAAGGTACGTTGATTTGATTAAACGAAAAAAATTTGATCAATCTTTTTCAGGAAACGCATATTGATATAGCCTGAAATTTTTGTACCTTTTGGTATGTCTCCCTACTTTTTTGACAACAAAGAGATGAGCTATTGTCAATGTTTTTTTAATTTACCGTACTAATCAGCAAACAGTACAGTGAGGGAACATATGCGGACCAGAGTTAGTTTGCTACTAATGATAAGGGAAGACAAAATTCATGTTGGTTTTCAAGTAAAGACAAAAATTTCCGAATGATTTTTTGCCGCCACTATATATTTAACGTAGAAGCTTAGACAAATATTTTCCTTACAACCCTCAACC
Source organism: Convolutriloba macropyga (assembly GCF_964194025.1). NCBI lineage: Eukaryota > Metazoa > Xenacoelomorpha > Acoela > Convolutidae > Convolutriloba > Convolutriloba macropyga. Next base: position 9,873,466 of record NC_134470.1, read on the forward strand.
CAAACCCAATCATCTTTCGTAAATACTAAAACAATTCACATCAAAAACGAGAAAAACATTTTAAATTCTGTTTAATCTATTCAATAAAACGACATTCAAGTAGTACGCATTTAATAGTTTTGTAACAGACAACTAGATTATGCAAAACAAAAATTTCAGTCCTTTCTTTACGTTGTTGTCGTCGTCGTCATCATCGTCGTATCTCCACTCAAGTTGCTTTTCGTTCTTGGAAATTCTTTTACTGTCATCTTCGCCTATATTTACAAAAATAGTTTAGAAGGAAATGCGCTGAAAGTTGGCAGAAATCACAAAAAGCTCTTATCTAATTTCCTGCCAAAATTCAGCGCAACCAACGATTTTCATATACACTTATGCACTTAAAGTGTACTGAAAGTCCGTCAGATATGTTTAATAGAACATCAGACGACAACACGGAAGATTTGCTGTGTGACTAAAAAATGGGCATGTCAATTTTTCTGATTTCCACGTTTGTGGCGTAATGACCAAAACAATTTTTCTACAGGCAGGTTAATTCGAAAAATCGCAGTGCTTATTAAACCCGTCATATACAAAAACAGCAGCAACATAAAAATTATTTAATTCCAACAAATGCAGATGTTCAGTTAAAGTTTTTGGTAGCAAGAGAATATCATGAAACAATTTTCAATTGATTTCGAAATAAAGAGGGAACGTTTTCAGATTAAACATAAACTCAAAATATAGCGAGGAGATAGATACATTTCAATTTTATTGCTACGAAAAACAGTTTCTGTATCAGAAAAGTAGCTCAAATCAACTTTTCTGAAAAGGAACTGTCTTTCATTTTTCTCATTTTGAAAAATACACAAAAAATTAATGAAGTTTCAAGGCTTAAGTTCAATTCTCGAGTTAGAAGCACTTGCTTGCAAGAACGATCTTCTCGAAACGAGGATTAAATATTAGGTGAAGATAAGTTATAGAATCAGAAGTAACTGTTGAAGTGAGGGCTACAGATTACTGAGATTTTGGTTAGAAAAAATGTACAATGAAAAACAAGAAGTTCATGGAAAATTAGAAATCTTTGAAGATGCGTCCAAATATGAAGCAATTTGTTTCAAAACGTGGATCTAACAAATTTGGAAAAAGTTCAAATTTGGAAATAACTTCAAACCACCATAAGATTGTGGACATTTTTTAACAATCATGCCTCATTTTTTGACCACTTATGTTGACAGGTTGACATCTAAAAATTGAAGTACAATTCTTACCAGGAAAGATTATATCGTTTTACCGACTACACTTTGAAATAATATGAAAAAAAAAATGAAAATTTGATGCAGCGTTTTCTGTTCGACGGGTGCCTTCTAAACAACACAAACAATAAATAGAACTGCACCCTCCTCGCCCTTCATAGTTGGAAGGTTTACACCCTTATGTGCCAACTCATAGATGTAAAAGATTAATTTATGGAGGGTCGTAATGTCACAGAAGAGGTAAAGATTTTAAGTACAACGCAAAAAGTCTGGGTGCAATTATTTTTGCATTCGACGTTTTGCTATTTAATTTTAACTCAAGTGAATTTAGGTTTTCTGCCTTGAAGACTGCCAATTGAGTGGGTACTCTGGAGTAAGACTGCTATAAAATATGTATTAGATTTTTACGTATTAAGGCTAAAAAATGGAGCGTTCGTGTCCAGACTTATGTGCGTTCATGTCAAGACTTTAGTGGGTTAATGTTCAGACTTTCGTGCGCTTTTCCATGTTCGAGACCATGTAATTTTGAAAGCACAACGCCCCCATTATCCGGTTGTCTTCGGTCTGGACATACTTGATTCCTTCTGGGACCTCAATTTGGGTGTGATAGCTACACCCAACTCTTATTGTTCCGACCCCTCTTGAGGGGGGAGGAACTATATACTCAAATGAGTTTTTTTGTTCAGACAATTTTCGCCAATCGATATATTCATCGTAGAGAGATTGGTATCACCAGAATGCTCGTCAAGTGTAGAATATGGAATTAAAAAATTTTTTTATTTCCGTTTTTTACAGGGAGTTATCGAGGTTCAAACTTCTGAGAAAAATAGAGTGAATTCCGTTGTTTTTGTTCACATTTTCTAGAATTTTTGCCTAAATTGTCGTCAATTTTGCCGAAAAATTGTTAACATTTTTAAACGTAGTGTTGTTGATTTGATTTTTAAAGACAGAGAACTATTGTTGATTATTTTGATTTATTTTTGTTGTGAAAAATTTTGCTTAAATATTTCAAAATTCAGCCTTTATCAGCAAAAACAGCACGAAGTAAGCTTCTTTAGTCCACTTTCAGTAAATTGTCCGGAAGTACAGCCCCAAACAACACTAATACAATCTTTGTTGATTCAAAAGGGGGCTATTCCTACTTCATCTTCTGTTGAGAAGGCTCTGTAATTAAAATTTTGCCGTTTTTTGCTATTTTTACTAGTTGATCATCAAAAACGCAGAATAAATTGAGTTTTTTACCAACAAATTTTCTATATCTATAACAATCGAAAATTCAACTGCTCCTAATGGACGGTAGGCATTAGAAAAGCTGGTTTTAGACCAATCTTGGACTGTTAAAATCAAAATGAATTCGGATTGTAATCAATCTGACTTTCTAAAAAAAGAAACTGATTTTTTGTTTAATTAAAGAACAGAACATATCAAATCAAAGCTCAGGAGTGATAGGTCCAATTGGCTACACAACTACATGTTATTGCATTTGATTTTTCACTTGGAAACTTTTGGTCGTTTTGACTTTAAAAAAACTGATTTTTAAATAAACAATGGCTTAATGATCTTTTGTTCAATTTTTTTCTTAAATTGACCAAATTGAAACCTAATGTCAGCAAAGAAAAAATGCTTATTCTTTCTACTGAATTAAAAATTAATATAATTTGCGCCTGAATTTATTCAATTTTGGCTTCGATACAACTGGAATTCAGATTTTTTTATTTTTAGATATTTGCCAGTTTTTCACGTTTTCTAGTTTTTTCACATTATCACAATAATGACAGTTCTCATATCACAATATTGGTGTTCAAAATCAAAAACAGTTGAACATTAAAAAATGCTGAAAGATATAGACTATGGTTTTAACGGCTTCGACAATTCTATCCTGAAGAATTCAACTGATTTTTTGAATTTTGTCTTTAACTGTCGTTTATACTTTGTCGTTTCAGTCGTATGAAATTTCCTGCATAATGACAAGTTTCATTTGGCTTTTCACGGAAGAAAGTTTGAGATAATTTTCTGATATTAGTAGATAGCTGATGGGCTCCATGACTTTGAAAATAATTGTTTTTACAAAATAAAAAAAATTCAACTTCGCAATTTTGTTTTCTTGTTGTTTTTGGTTACCTAGTCTCATTAATTACAGGTCAAATATGACATTATTGATGTCTGGGAAAGGCATGAAAAAGGATTGATGTCACAAAATCTAATTTTTTTTAAAGAATTCGTTGTGACCTTACTGGCTTCGACACCGGTTTTTCACAAAAAAGAAAAATAAATTAATGTGATTTTTTTCATATTTGACGTTCTCTTTGTAGACGCAAAACATATTCAGGTCTTAAAGGCTTCCTTAGCACGAATAAATGAACCTATTTAATTATTTCAAATTAAGAAATTTTTTTAACTTTACTGTTTTTGTTCTTTTTGTCTAATTGTTACCAAACCTTTGTTGGGAATGGTCCCATATCTTTTCTGGTGATTTATAAGTTATTTTGTTTAGTTTCAGTTTTATCTGACGGTATATTGACTGTGGTATCAAGTTTTGTTTTTAAAACGGACATAGTTTTTGATAAAATTAATGTTTGTTGTTGTTATTTGATTTTACTGTTCGTTTTAACTCGCTTTCTTAATATTGGCATATCTCATCAATCTAGTGCATCATTTTTTACTCCACTGAGTTATTTCCTTTTGGAGGCTATCGTTTTGTTCATACACTATTTTTTTTTTAATTCCTTAAGATTTGGTTAGACTCACCTTTCGCGATCTGATTGGCCAATGCGAGCAAACCATTCCTGTAAATTGCGTCACAAGATGCATCTACAATCTCATTGGACACGAGACACAGACCGCTCAGTCGTCGTAACAACCGACTGACAACTTCGTCACTCGTGTCTGATATCAGCCGTTTCATGCCTTCATGTTTAAGTATCTCAAAGTCACGGGACAAAGCGTTCACTGAAAACAAATTTTCCCTGGTGTAAATTAAAAAAAAACATTCAAAGACCCCCCCCCCCCCATATCAGCATTACACATCCGCCTGTAGAGAGAAACTCTTGCAGAGAGAAACTCCTGCAAAGAGATAAAAAGAGCAAAATTTTGTTTTGCATTGCAGCACAATGAGACAAATTTAATAAATTCGTTTTTGTATGATAGTGGTATTAGAAGTAGCAATTGGATAAAAATTTCCTAGTAGCAAAGAAGATTTTTGCAACGAATTCAGAGAAAGTTTCAGCTATTGTCGAAAGCTTTAGCGGGTAAAATGAGCAGCAAAAGGATGGATGATCATAAAAAGTCATTTTTCATCTCTCTATTACGCCTATTCTACTCCCAGACAATTTTTTGCCACTGACATTTCCCTTCTGACATTTTTCCTACCTGTATAGCTTACTTTTGTCTGTTTTGAGTTGTTTTTGATTACTAATAACGAACGACGCTTTTTAGAGTAAATGTTTACAAGTTTTATTACAAATGTTTACATATCTCTGGAATCAAATTTTGAATTAACAATTAAACTCGTTACCATGACTATGTTTATGAAAAGAGCAGATCAACAGTTTAACAAATCAATTATCTTCAGCCCATTTCATTTTTCCACACATGAAAAGTGTGTTTCTATTCTCCCCAATTTGGTCAAGTAAGAATAAAAACTCGTGATTGAAGATAATATTTATACCCCCTAATCAGAAGCGTTTGAAAAATTTCACTTTAGTCTTTGCTGTTTGTACGTGAAGAAAAGGCAATCATATTAGCACTAAGTTTTTCAATGATATGTTTGTGGCCTCAAGTCTGCAGCTGTTTTAAGGCACTGTTATGATTGCTAATTACATTAAAACTGAACTGACTGGGTTTACCATTAAAATGAAAAGCACTCAACTTATTCTGATGACTTCTAGGAAAAAAGCAACCTAAGATACCAATTCAACCAATCAAAAGAGAGTAAATGGAATCCACAATTCCGACGTAGTTAGATACAAAAAATCAATAGTTTGAGGAAAATGAATATCAAGTCTTTACACTGGAACATTACAGAATAATTTTCTAATATCAAAAAGTTTCAATTATTTAAAAAGAATCGTAAATTAATAAATTGATTGTTTCCGAAACAAATATATCCGCTTATTATTTTTTATTTTGAAATGATTCTTCTGGTTTTTTGTAGACTGTAAAATAGAATATGTGAAGTAGATCTCTATTTAACTCAGGTGAAATTTTTTATCTTTGCAATTAAATTTGTTGACAAAATCTTTCGACAAAACAAAGAGGCTTGGTAATGTGCATTCGCGCATTAATTTCCGACCCCGCTCATCTACATTTTTTAATTAATGTCTACCAAATGAGGCAGATATAAAAAAATTAACATATTAACATATCGTTCAACAAACTACTCAATGAATAAAACAATCTACTTTATAAGGCCTATGAGACCTTTGACTACCATAAAATGACTACCAGAAAAGACGGCAATATAAACCAATAATAATAAACAATACTAATTACGACCAAAACTTGTTGTCCATTTTTTGAAAACCTTTAATAACCAATTCAAAAAGGCGTCAAATAAAACTTATACAAAAAAAATTAACCTGTACCTTATAAGAAAAAATACGCGACTTTTCTTCAACGCAACTTGGTAAAAAGCTGACAAGAAATGAGCAAAGGACAATTTATAATAAAACATTGCTTTTTTTGAAAAGAATTAGTTTAAAGCTGATTAGAAATATTACACATTAAATTAAATCATTGAGAGATTCGTTTATACCCCCTTTGAGAGCGATTGAGGCCTTTCTTTATCAAGGATATCTCATACGACTACAAAAAGAGCGAAAAATAAAGGCAAAGAGAAAATTTTCGGAACAAAATTTGCACGAAAAAATTTGCACGAAAACGGGGTCCCAGCCAATTAAACATTAAGCTGTTCACTAAAAACATTAAAGATTTTCGACTGCGTTTCTTTCAAATGATGACGATTGTAATTGAAATGACGCTCTTTATTCGGATACTGTGAAAAGAAAATAAAGGGTCAGAGAAACAAGCTACGACAAAGGGGCGAATAATCAAAAATTACGTATATTTTAAGAAAAATGGTTGTGCCAAGAATCAAGATCTTTGAGAATTCGCAATCTAACAAAAATTAGATAGCGAATTCTCGAAAATCTTTTGTATTTTTTAAAAAACTAGTATATTCAAAATTCAAAGCCAACATATGCTTTGGACTAAAATATTAGACAGATTATCTCGCAACTTCTCGGAAAAAAATTGTCTTGTTCTTTGCGACATTAGATAATAAGACTAAAAATTAACATTAAATACAAGCTGACATTTAAAAATTTCACAAATAACTTTACGAAACCAGTGTTGAGGACATTAAATTTATAACATATTAACCGCAAGAAAACAAAATTTTCATTTGCGTATCTTTTTTATTATCATAGAGTCTTTTTTTGATACGGCTATCACAAAAAGACAGCAAAAAGAACCACAAAAATTGAAAGTATCTAAATTTCACAAAATTCTTCTGAAACAAATTATCTGAGCCCTGAAGTCATCAGTCAGAACGTTTAGACAAAAGAAACTTTCTTGTTTGGTTCAGCAAAACATTAAAGACTTCTCAGTAATATGGCCGATTTACAAAAATGAATAAACCATGTAAAATACGAAAAAACACGCAAACCAGAACAAAGGGATAATTTGAAGAATACTATTAATCTTTTTCTTTAGAAATTTAATTTGAAAGTCAATCAAACCTTTGGCTATATACCGATATCAGTTACTAAGTTCAATTACTTATCTATAGTTGGCCACTGAGACCTTTAAATACCCGATTTTTGGCATACGACAACAAAAAATAATAACAAAGTAAGTGCAAAAACAAAAAACTACAACTACCAAAATCTTCAAGAAACGGTGTCGCAGCCCTTAAAACCATGTGTTAAGAATACAATAAATACGTTCAGTTGAACATTTTGTAATGCTTTTTCAATTGGATTATTACGCAATAAGACAATTTACAAAAGAAACAAAAACAAAAGCAAAAATGGACAATTGTGCACAAAAATCACAAAATTTTGTATGAAAATTAGTAGTACCAAAAACAAGAAAACGTTCTCTTGAAACAATACCCAACAAAAATTAGTTTGTATTTTAAAAGGAAGAAAATTTGACCTGTATTTACTGAGTATAAATAAAAAAATGACTACAACAATATAAAAAAGTGACAAGTTCAAAAAATCACTGAAATTTTCTTAAAACAAATACACTCAATGACATAAGAGACATAAGGTAGCAACCGAATACATAGTACAAATTCACTCACAGCTCTTGAGGAAAACATTTGCCGTTTTTCATTTTTAGACTCAGTAATCAGAGTGCAAAAGAACAGCAATTGAAGGCAAAAAAAGGGAATGCAGTTTAAGTTTACTAAAACTCTTCCTCAAAGCCATAAAACCCTTAGGTTCTCTGAAAACCAAAAAATATCTACATGCAGCCTCATGTTTAAGTAAAAAAAAGTTGTCATCATTGGAGCCGTGAACAAAAAAGTTTGTCAGTAAATAACATTGGAAAACAAATGCAAAATTTTCATAAAAAGGAAGCTCCGAAATATAAATTAAAAAATTTCTGATCGTGAGAATTAATAATAATATCCAGCTCATCTCTCAGTTTGCCACGCACTCAAATAAGCCACCCAAGTGTTTGATATGATTGCGAATTAGACCAATTGTTGAGTTAAGTTCTTCAAAAATTAAAAAACAACATCGAAGCATTTTGTATAATTATCGAATTAAATCGAACAAAACCGGCAAAATTTTAAATCCAGAAGACTTTCATAGGGCACCTAATTTTAATTAGCGCTTTTTTGGAGATCGGGATCAGGGAGTCTCTTTCAAGGTTTCTAAGTCACTACATCTGGCACATACTTTAACAATGTGGACCAAAAGAAAACATATTTTGTGCCTTTTTGATGAAGAAGTTCGAATTTTGAAAGTTTTATCAAAAACCTCGATCAAATCTTTGTGCAACGGTCTTCTATCTGTAGCTGCAACAATAACACTCTACTGGTAAAAAAAAATTGAGTTATTTTAAATTATATTAACAAAATTTAGCCAAATCTTAGAAAAAAAAAATCGGAAAATGTGAAGAAAAACTGTCGAGGATTCACAAATTTTAATCCTAGATAACTCGCTGTAAAAACAAAATTAAAAAAAATCTTTTAAATTCCATATTGTAGGATTTTTGTGCTTTTTAATGATACCACTCACAAATCTCTGTGATGAATATATCGATCGGCCAAAGTTGTCTGAACAAAAAAAACCAGTTGAGTATATAGTTCCTCCCTCCCCACTAAAGTGGGGGTTGGAACAATAAGTACCTTCTTCCTGTTTTTCGATTTTTTTGCTTTATATTAATAATTCAGCTTTCGCAATGTAACTCCTTTTTAGCAATGAAAAATTTTGACGATCAATGACAACTTCTACCTGCTTGTGTGACAACAACCTCCCGTCCAATCAGATCGTACAAATAACTCTTCACTCTCACAACATGTAATTCCCAATTACGTCTACACAGAGACAGACCAGCAGAGGACGATTGAATAGTTGATTTGTGTTCATTCGACCCCTGTTGACCTCTGCTGGTGACCTCTGCAACCGCGGATGCATTTGCAGGCGATAGAGAGTGAGAAAATGCTTCTGATTCGAACTGCAAAGCGCAGTTTTGGAGAGAGACTAGAGATTCTGATAGTTTCTTGCTGCCTGAAATTAAATTTTAAAAAATTGAGAATTTTTTTTATCAAACCTCTTCCCCTTCCCTCTCCCCTCTGCCCTCAGCCCAGTTAAAATTTAAAGCCTTGATTGACTTTATAGCTCGGAAAATTTTTCACCTTATAAAAGTATTTCATGTGAATGTAATGACTGATATCGCCTCTTCCTAAGTCATGCATTTGGTGTATTCATACAGGATTTATGGAAACCAAAAAATAAGTTTGTTGAACGCCTCCGTGTTAATGGTTAATAATTGTTCTCAAGCAACATGCGACAAATTTTGAACGGGCGATGGGGTTCATTGCAAAGCACACTTTAATTCATTGAAACCCGGCAGTTTGTTATGTTACCCAGGATGAGGTCTGCGAGCCAAGACAGTTTGAGTCCAGACGAACTTTGGTCACGGGGTATCCCGTGCGACCGATCTTATGCTTCTGTCGCGCCTTTGCGTCTGCCCAATAGCTGATATTCCTGTTTGGTTTTGGAGTACCCAATTCGTGATAATTTTATAGGAAAAGGTTTCCGTAAAAGGTCCTGTATAATTTGAACGTCGAAACTTACCATTTGAGAAAGGATATGCTGCCAGTGCGAGTGAAGTCACATGAGCCACTTCTTTGTTCACGTGTCGGAATTCATCCAGGGTACTCTGTATTTCGCCCACGCATTCTTCCTCTGTCAGTCCAGGGGACTGAAACAAGAAAAAAAGTGATCACAGGAAAACATCAGAGAGCTAGGTACAGAGGCGTTAAATAGGGGGGGGGGTCCCAGACTGAAGTGAACTTTAACCAGAGCATCTTCGAGAACCTGTGCATTGTGTTCTCTCGCATTACATAGTCTAGAAGCGCAGCTGTGCTCGAAGAAAACTTGGACAATGGTCTGAAAATTGTCTAATCAGAAGACGTTTAGGAGAACATGTTCTGATCAGAGAAGGCTTGCAGCGCAAATCGAACATAAAAAGGATTTCGAGAGTACGAAACTCTGACAGGAGGTCACTTTTGTCTCGGATGGATTGATTAGAGGTCACATCGGCCTGGGAACTCAACCTAGCCGGGTGTTGAATGTGTTTGCTTGTTTCTATGCCCAAAGTAAATTAAAATTTCTTTAAAACCTGTACATAAAAATAGCAGCTGAGAAAAGCCCTGAAATTGAGGAGATCAAGAAGAGTTAAATGTCTATAAAAAAGTTGACTTTGTCCACAGTTTTGTTACCTTGATTCAAAGTGCTGGTTTCTGTGGTCCAACAACAAAAAGAATGACAAAAAATCACCGAAAAGATTGCAATATATTATTTAATTTCAGTGTTTTCTGATAACCTTACCATTGACAAACTGCCCGCGAGGTCTTGCAGTCTCTGACTCGGATTCGAGAAGTCAATGAAAGCTTCGAATACATTCTGCACAGTGACCTCTCGTACAATTGAGTCCAAAGCGGTCAATGTTGATATAGTATTGTTACACTCAAGTGTGAAATCTTCCCTGGAACAAATTTTAAAAACTGAAGAATCTAAGCTGCCGAGAACATAAATTGACGTAACAATAAAAGAACAATCATCATCTCTTCTTAGATGTAACCCTTTATGAACTTATAGCTCATAAGAAAGGTCGAAAGGTCTAAGAAGCTGCACTAAGCAAGCAACGTTTTTCAATCCACCTTTATACCCACATTATAAGTGCGCTAAGTAGTAAGTAAATACTGTCTCAAGAGAGGGGGGGGGGTTATCCTACGATACTTAAACATGGGATAATAGGGGGTTATCCTAGACGGAAAGGGATTAAGGGGATTAGGCGGCCTTTAAACTCATTTTTCCGCCATGACAACTCTAGCGACGGTTGATTTGAAAGCTATTCACGAAATTTACAAGGAATTGAAAAAGGATTACTTTCAATACGGTGAAAGGTTTCTTTATTTCTTGTCAACATGTCAGTACTTGGATCCTGATCTTGATTTGGATATTGCGATGAAAATGAGACCCTATGGTGGAGTGATTGGTATTGATAATTCGTCTCTGGACAAGTATTTCAAGTCTTACAAAATTTTGAGGTTGCATGCTATACTTCACGACGCTTCAGGTTTTGTCTTTGAATATAGTGAAAAAGGGCCGGGCTATTCGTATGTCCTACCGTGTCCAGTGACAAACGAGTATCTTGATCACGTGACAGGACTTGCCTTCTGTCTATATGTAAAGACTTTTAAAAGCAATTTATTCAGTTTGCTGGAATGTTGAAATCAAGACCAGTTGTTCTTGATTTTGAAGGCTTTCGACATAAAAAGTCTGGTTTTATTATCAAAGAACTAGCTGTTTCGACAGAAAATTATTGCGATACTGTGTCATTTTTACCCCCAACTTCATTCAACATACTGTCTTCGAGTGAGAGACGATCATACAGTTGGGTGTCAAAATATCTCCATGGTTTGAATTGGGAGAGTGGAGATTATTCATATTGTTATTTGCAACAAATTTTTGATAGCATAGCACTTCGATTTCCCTTGGCAACTTTTTATGCGAAGGGAACAGAAAAAACAGAAACTATTCAGAAATTTCTCAAAAAGGACGTTATCAATTTAGAGATTTTATTATGTCCAAAATTTGAAAACTTGAAATTTTTTCACGAGACACCAATTTGTACTTTACATGTTTTAAGCTGTCCTAAGCGGCAAAGAAATCAACACTGTGTACGAAAAAAAGCTACACTTTTTTACCTGTGGCTAATGAATGAATCGACGGTCCGAGAAAGCAGCATCGTCTCTACTTTAAGTGAACTTGTCCCTAAATTTGGTGGTTTACAGTTGTATAGCGGATGAAAATCAATTAACAGCTACATTTGTCAAAGAGGAAAAAGTTGACAGTCGTGGTCAAACTGTACTGAGGAAACAGCAAATTGTCTGTACTGGAGCTGAAATAGAAGCCTTCAAGAAATACCTTTCACTTTTGGAGTACTTTCAATTGTACCATGTCTTTGGAAGAGAAAATGCGAAAGCTGAAACTAACCCCTTTACCTATGCCCAAGCGTGCAGAACCAGTTCTGATGTCACTGAACGATAAGAGCCTTCCAGCTGAAATAAGACGAAGAATTGAAAAGAACAACGTACAGTCAATTGTTTTCAGAGATAAAACTGACAGAGTAAATGCGAACTACACCATTACTTTTATCAATGATAATCAAAACTCACAATTTGTGTCTTATGAAATTTATATAATGAAATAACCAAATTTACCTCTTTTTTTAAAAAAAAACCTATTTTGAAATGAGTAAAGCAGAGGATCAGTTAGATACAGGCGGGGCAATAACTGACTTAGTGTTTGATGATAATCACCATGAAAGACGATCATGGAGGTTTTGTAATTCAAGGATACCACGATCAGAAGTTGTTTATTTTGCACAAGTTTTTATTATAATTTTTCTCATAATAGTTTCTCTGGTAAAACTTGTGTTTTTCCAGCTTGAATGTGAAGAGTCTACATTTTGGTTTTCTCTTCTTTCTTGTACAGTTGGATACGCTCTTCCCAACCCAAAATTATGAATAAAATCATTTCAACAACTGACCGGTTGTTTATGGCTGTTTGCGGTCCGTCATGTTGTGGAAAAACAGAGCTTATTTTCAGAATGTTACTCGAAAACAATTTTCTCCAAAGTTCCTCTCGATTTTTTATTTCTACCAACATGAACAACCCAAATTTAGGTCACTGGAGGCAAAATTAAACATACAGTTTACCAAATTTTCAAGCTTCGATCTGATATCGGAGCTCGAAAACTGTCTGCTGGTGTTTGACGATTCATGTGAAGAGATTTGTAATGACAAAGGGTTTTCGAAATTGGCTACAGCAGGACGTCACAAAAACATTAGTGTAATTTACGTAAAACACAATTTATTTCAACAAAGTAAATGGTCACGAACTATTGATCTTAATACAACACACATCATTTTATTTAAATCACCCCGTGACATTCAACAGATTGGTTTAATTGGTCGACAGCTTAATATCACGCAATTTTTGAAAGATAGCTACGAGCTAGCAACCAAACAACCCTTTGGTCATTTACTGATCGATCTGGATCCAAAAACATCGGACGTTTTACGTTACTGCTCCAATATTGTTCCACCAGGACCATCCGTTTTTTACCTTCCCCCAGCTAAAGCTGTTGTAACCAATTTGAGTAATGAGAGAGAAAGAGCTTTGTATGCTGCGGCGAATGTTAGAGACATCGGACATAAAGTCAAAAGAACTAATCAAGTCGGCACCAAATAGTTTTATTAAATTTCTTTGCGAGTGTTTGCTTAATGTTGTCAACGGTAACGTTCCCGTCAAGAAGACATTAATACAAGGTCATGAAAATTAATTTAAAAAACTTTTATCTAAACAAACAAGTTTAAAAAATAAAAGGCAGATTTTTGCTAAAAACACGGTTCTTTTGAAAAGTATTGCTCTCTCGTGTTACCTTCATCTGAGGAAGTGATAATGTATACTGAAGAATTTATCTTAATTCCCAAAAGAATGTTCATGTCAACACAACCGGCAAAAAGTGAAATTTTTGACAATCCTGTCTACAAACAGAAAGCCACGCAATTGTCTCTCATTCAAAGAAACATGTTACAAAATCCGGAAAAAAGTGAAAAAGAGGATGGAGCAGTCCAGACAGAATCCAGCATAAATGTTGAAACACATCATGAGCAAAAAGAGGAGCCGATGAGTGATGACAGTGAAATTGAACCTATTGTCAAAAAAAGTACAACTACAACGTTTCAGTCAATAATGAGAGATCTGGGAGTGATGGAGAAAAATAAAATCGGAAGAGCAGAAATCATTCTCAACAAGATATTAGAATCCCCGACAATATCCATTGAAGATCCAGGTGGTATCATTCATATTGATAACCAACCACTTGGCTTAAAAGCGTCAACTTTTTTGTATAACACACAGCAGTCAACAAAGAAAATTGACATTCAAAAATATTCTCGAGCATTATTAGCTCTCGATCTTCCACCTCATTTAGTTTCGAATACTTATGCCAAACAGATCTTGGAAGCATCCGAAAGCGAAGAAGAAATTTTTGCAAGCCCACGAGGACAATCAGGAAGCGGTTATCAAGTTACCAACCAAAGAAAAACGGGCACAAGAAAAAAGACGGCAGAAGGAGAGACCAAACAGCAAAAATGGTCTTACTTCTTCTGAGAAAAAAACGTTGGACCAACTGTATTTGAAGGGACCTGCATCGTTTGGAAGCCCACAACGATTAAAAACCCAAAGCAAATTATCATTTGGTAAAGTTAAGACATACTTGGAAACCAAGTCATCTTTTACAAAATATCGCCCAATTCGTTTACGATTTCCCAGACTTAAAGTAATAGCAAAAGACATAAATGAAATTTGGTCCGTTGACTTGGCTTATGTGGATAAACTAGCAAAATACAACAGAAGTGTTAAATATTTATTGGTTGCGGTCGACTGTCTTTCCAGATACCTTCGTGTGGAGCCCTTAAAAACAAAGTATGCAACGGAAACTGCCTCGGCCTTTAAAAAAATGATAAAAAACAAGCAACCACAAAAAGTGTGGGTTGATGATGGTACAGAGTTTCTTGGAGCCTTCAAAACCTTATGCAACAAACGAGGAATTCATTTATACAGCACTTTTAGTGAAAAAAAGTCTGCATTCGCAGAGCGGAACATTCGGTCACTAAAAAACATTATCTACAAGTACCTTGAAGAAAAGTGGACATACTCCTACATAGATAAACTGGATCAATTTGTGAAAACAATCAATTCACGAGTCAACCGAGTAACCAAACTTGCTCCAAATAAAGTCACTAAAAAGGATGTTCCACGACTTGTCTCGTTGAGCGCTCAAACAATCAGTTTTCAGAGACCCAAATTTTACGTTGGAGATTTTGTTAGAATTGTCAAAAAAGACGAAGCCTTCAGGAAAGGGTATAAACAATCTTTCACCGACGAAGTTTTTGAAGTAGAAAGCTTAGCAACCTTCAATCCGCCAACGTATTCACTTATTGATGAAAACGGTGAAAAAATTGATGGTAAATTTTATCAACCAGAGTTACAGCTTGTTCGTGTAGAGAAAAATGAGTGAAAACCGTTTCACCGATGAATTCACTGTGCATGTTATTTCATCTGCTTCAATGGAAATTTTTGACTCTAACACTCTCAGTTTATTTCGAAACTTTTTCAATGATGAAATTCAACTCGCTGGTGACTGGAGAGTAGCTCTCAGCGAGATCATTTTCCCCACAAAAATTGAGCATATTGTAAATGGAGACATGGTAGTATATAGCTTAAAAGGGTACGAAGACAGCCAGAAAAGGGCTACCGAAGCCAATGTGATCTCTCGTCCGTATAACGGTGAAAAATTGTCTATCATGACAGGAACTTATAATTCAGTTGTTGACATACTAACTACTATCAAACGAACTGTTGGACTACCAAACTTTTCATTCAGAGAGATCAAGAAAACTGGAAAGTTTGAAATTTTGATGGGTAAAAATGAAGGAATTACTTTTCCCAGTAAAGAAATTCCCAGCATTATTGGTTTTTCGGGCATTCCAGATGGCAGTGGAGTACACATCGGGTACAAAATGAAAAGCGCAACATCAAACAGACTAATGAAAAGTGATGAAACGGCAGCATACTATGGAGAATTTCCCGTTGATCTTTGCTCGGGAAAGCACTTAATTTTTATATATACGAACATTATTGAGTACCAGTACGTCGGTGATACAAAAGCCCCCTTGCTTCGAGTCATTGATTCAAAACAACGTCTGAAAAACGGTAGTGTCTGCGAGCTTGAACCAACTCATCGAATTGTTTTTTCCAATTTAGATTACAAAAAACTCTTATCAAACACCATACAATCAATATCGATTGAGCTTCGCACAGAAACGGGAGAATTGGTTCCCTTTTCGGGAACCGGTAAAGTCATTTTAACTCTTCAGTTCAAAAAATTTTCAAATTAGCATGGACTCTTACTACTCTAACCAAGCAACATCCTTACCACATTTCTCTGGCCACTACCGGCAAAGAGGCAGTGGTTTTGGTGCATTAGCTGCGGGAATTGGGCGGGTCGCTTTGCCCCTAGCTCGACGTTTCATTCTTCCTACTGCAAAACGTATTGAAAAGAACTTTTAAAGCAAAGTGTTCCAGAGCTGCTAGACGTTGTCAGCAGTAAAAAATCACCCAAACAAGCACTCAAAAATACAATAAGCAACACTGTTAAAAAAAAACAGGGGGAGCAAGATTTCGGCAACAAAGAAAAACGATTAGGAGTCGCTCAAAAAAATCACCAAGAAAAAGATTAACCAAACAAAAGTTGGTCATTTCAAAACAAAAAGTTCCAAAAAGAAGTCGGTCTGATTTCTTTTCTCAAGTTAAATATGATCGCTAACCTGTTACCAAACGAAGCAACCCATAGCTCTTTGGATCTGTTTGAGAAACCGGCGCTCTTGGTGACTTTCGATGGAAGTTTTTGTCAAAAATTGGGACCTGTTTATAGTCCTGATGGACCCATGTTAGAGTTCGAGGTAACTGGTGACCGTAACAACTTTATTGATTTACAAAAAATTTTTTTGGAAGTCAAATGCAAAATTGTTCAGTCTTCGGGAGCTGATCTCAAATATGACGGGGCAGCTACTGCTGACACTGCTAAAACCGATGCTCCATACTTTTGCACTAATGTGCTACATTCACTTTTCTCTGACTGCACAGTGTCAGCCAACGGGTTAAAAATCTCTAACGCAAATGGAAATTACGCACACAAGAGTTTTATAGAAACTGAGTTCTCACATAACAAAGACGCAAAGAACACTTGGTTGGCATGTCAAGGCTATTCTTACGAAGAAGATCCATCTGCAATAAAAGCAGGTGAAATTGCTCGAAGAAAAAACTCGGTCAGAGAGTCAGCAGAATGCACTTTTTATGGTAAAGTAGCGGTAGACTTTTTCACATGTGATAAACATCTGCTCAGTGGTGTAACTCTTCGTATTGCATTCAGAAGATCTATTGATGATTTTGTTATCATTTCGGATGATGCTGCAAAACATTACAAGGTGAAAATTGTTGAAGCTAATTTGTACGTTCGCCAGATGACATTGAATGACGAGGTCGTGTCTGCCATTGAAAAAACCTTGCTTACTAGCCCTGCTGCCTATCCCTACTTTGAAACTTTGACAAAGACGTTTTTGGCTTCAACTGGTCTGCATAGTTGGAAGCAAGAGGACATTTTTGCACGAGAGCCAATCCGAAGACTAGCAATTTGTCTCAATACGAACGAAGCTTTTTTGGGCAACAATATGCAAAATCCTTTTCATTTTCAAAAATTTGACTTGGAACAGATATATATTTATCGCAACGGGTTACCAGTGGCTGATAGCCCAATATCTACAACTGATAACAAACGCCTTTATTTTAATACAATATCGGATTTAGCCTATATTGACAATGGACACGGAATAAGTCTGTCAGACTATCCCAACCGTTTTATAATGGTATTTGATCTGACTAGCACCCAACAAGCTTCTCATGATTTTATACACCCGGAGCTAACAAACTGCTCCATATCTATCGAGTTGAAGTTTTCAGCAGCGTTACCGACCAACATTGAAATTTTTATTATTGGAGAAAAAGCTAGTACAATTTTTGTTGATACTGCGCAACGAGTGTCAAAAAATCATATTCTAACAAACTGATGATGGACGAAGATGATATTAATGGTTTAATTCAGAGATGTCAAAAACTAAAGCACAAATTTCGAGGTGTATTTGCAGCAGACAATTTTCCTTCAAAAATGAAATCAAATTCTTTTTTAATAGTAAATGCGTCAAAATCTCAAAGTCCTGACCCGCACTGGCTCCTCATTTGTAAAAAGAACGACCATCTTATGTTTGCAGATCCCCTTGGACGATCCTTGTCTTCTTACAAGAATATTTATCAACGACTTGCAAAAAATAATGTACAGTTTCACCAATTACTTGAAAACCAACCAATTCAAGGTCAAAACTCAGAATTGTGTGGACTCTTTTGTATTTTTATTGCTCATTTAATATTTGATGATAGACAAATTGTAAATTGTAGTGATTTTCAATTGATTCGCTTTGCTCTTCACATGATGCTCTAACAAAACTAATATTGTGAAATAAATTTTTTTTAAAACCGAATTTTTTCTTCATATACAAGACGAACAAATAGTAAATCAGAATCAATGTTTAGTTTTCCAAAACCACTCATAAATATATCCATAATCTGACAAAAAGCACCAGAATGAGGACCACTCAAAATTGATTCCACTCTTTTTAAAGTTTCACTACTAAATTGATCAGTTTGAGTTTTCGAAGAAACTGTAGAACATACAAAATTGTGAATTGTTTTCTGTGGTACAATTGATGTAGATCTCGCCAATGTTTTTGAGATTCCGCTAGTGACCGCTGTAGATTTTGATAGTTTGGTTGCCGCTGTTGCCAAGGGTGGAAGTCGCTTGCGTACATTTGCTGTATCCATTTTCTCTCCAGATTTGTTATTAAAGTCAACGGCAAGCTGTAATTTTGAAAATGTATCTCCTTTAAATTCCAGACTCGTTGAGGTTGAAAATAAATGTCTGAAGGTAGTGAAGAGACAAGAACTGCAAAAATTTTGATTGGCTTCATGGTCTCAACATCGATTGCACTCTCAATCAGAACTTGAAAATGGTTAGCTGGTAACTGACAAAATTCAGACTCAAAATGAGGACACACAGCATAGTTATTCGAAGCTGTTAGTTTGGCTTTTCATCAGCAATTAAAAACTTGAACTGCTTTTGAAATTGTTTGAAATAGTTGGGAGATCGCTCAAACATTGCTTCCACCATCTCTACTACACTGATCAAATTTCTGCTTCTTTGCTGGGGGTGGTTTTGAATCTTGCGTTGCAGCAGCTTCACGTATTTTTTCTGCTTTTTTGACTAAATTTCCAAACTCTTCTAGAGTCAGAGAAATTCTCTGTTCAAACTCGTAATCCTCGGCCGCTTTCTTGAACAACTTTAGAAACACATATGTTCCGGTTCTCTCGTACGTTTTTAAAGTTGCCCTGACCAAACGCTTTTCTGTTTGGGAAATGTCGAAATAGCAATCTCCAAACTGTGTGTCTTTTGAGGAAGTAAAAGGCATGGTAGGCAACTTGTTTTATCACTTGCTCTTAATGTAAATAACTACGAAGTTAAGAGGCGCGGCAAGTTGGGATCAAACCAGTGTCGTCATATTTTTAATTAAATCCAAGTGATTGGTAAATACAATCTCAAGTACGCCCCACGGCGTACTTGAGACTGTTCATTTTAGACTTTTATACGTATGTGACCTTAGATAATAGTTAATTAAAACCATACCTCTATAAACTACCAGAAACTACTTGCGAACAAAGACAACAGGTAAATGTGTTTTGTATATAAAACAATAAATTTATCAACACAACTCCCCACTTCCGTGTGGGAGAGAGTTAAACATTAATAGTGTAGGGACCCATATATATTACAAGTTGAGTTAGAACAGATGTGACCCTAGATAGTATAGTGTAGAGACCACACACAATTTACATAAAACCAATACAAAACAGATGTGACCCCAAATTCCTCTGTAAAGGAACCAAAGTGCGGCTAGCCACATGCTATATACAATATATTATGCAACTAGGTGTGTCCATGCTCCAATCATTTGTTTGGTCTTAGAAAAGACGAACCTTGCGAAACACATGCAGAACCTACTTGCGAACAAAGATAACAAGTACATGTGTTTTGTATAGAAAGCAATAAATTTATCACCACAACCCACACTTCTGTGTGGGAGATAGTTAACCATTAATAGTGTAGGCACCCATGTATTTTACATACAAGTTGACTTAGAACAGATGTGACCCTAGATAGTATAGTGCAGAGACCACACACAATTTACATAAAACGAATACCAAACAGATGTGACCCCAAATTCCTCTGTAAAGGAACAACAGTGTGGCTAACCACATGTTATATACAATATATTAGGCAACTAGGTGTGATTATGCTCCAATCATTTCTTTGGTCTTAGATAAGGCGAACCTTGCGAAACACATGTTGGGAAAGAATTTTGTACTTGTGTTCATTTCTTTCTTTTGCTCTTACTTAACAGTTAACTATTGAATCGAACTTGAACTTGAAAACAATGTCCGCGAAAATTCTTTCGGAGTCTGCTATCTCTTTTGAGAGAACTCTTGTTTACCAAACCGTGTTTGAAAATTTTGTCGTACTGATACAACAGAAAAGAAAAAACGATTTGTGGTACACATACCAGCATTGTTTGATACCGAAGCTATTTATTAACGCTATTGCTGCCCTACCGGAAAAAACGGAGCCGGCTGAATCCAGTGTCATTACTTCTGGAGGACACTTACCACCAAAAACTATACCACAAATGCATTCCACTGAAGAAACTTTGCCGGAGGAAGTGAGACGTATCTTGTACAGATACGACTGCGATTGTGTGCCCTTATTCGCGAATCAACTCGGTACATATCAAGTCTACGAAAATTTGGGTGATATGTGGGGTGTCAAATCATCACCATCCTCACCGGACAGTCAGCCACCGAGTGTTTCAGTCAGTGTTCCAACAACTCCTGCTGTGGATCCAAGCCCAACTTTTACTCCAACCCCACTTCCGTCGCTCTTTGAGGATTTCCAGAGGAAGAACAAGATCTCTGACAATTTTGCAAGTCAGTTTGATGTCAACATTTTATCTGGTTCAAACTTTCAGACACCACAACCCCAAACAAATTCAGCCGATGTCAAGACACCCAATTGCTCAGAAACTCCAGTAGTGTGCGCAGCACCAAAAAAACGAAAACAAGAAGACTCTCTAATGGACTTTTTGGACCTCTAACAACTTATTTAATATTGAATTGTTTTTCCTTTGCACTTTGGTGTGTTGCGTTACTATCTTTTGTGAATAGCTCGCTAATTGACACTCTTCTTTTAATGTTTTTACATAGCTAGCAGACTTTAGAATCAGAATTTTACAAAAATGGACATGTTCAAACATGTTTACAAAAACAGTACTGTTTAGTGAGACAAAGTTGGGAGAAAAATTCCAAAATGGACATGTTCAAACGTGTTCGAATATATAGCAGGAAGCAAACAAGCTTCTGATTGGTTGACAGAAAATTTGTTGAGAAACTATTGAAATGTAAAATTAGGTTTGAACAAAAGCTTCAAAAAATGCATAAAGTCCTTATCAAACAAAAACTTCATTTAGCAAATCGTTCTTCGTATGCTGATATAATATCAGCGCTCCTGTTGGGTATACCCTCAGGTGTTAGTTAAACTAGTAAAACATCATTTTTTCAGCAAAAAGGAGGAAAAAAAGAAAGGATTTTTTATTAAAAATGAGATTTTTCCGGTTTTTTTGCTTAATAATTTTTTTTCGACGGAACGAAAACTCAAAACCTGAACGCCATTACCAACTGTTTTTTGTGGGCTACCGATATGAATAAAAAAGTTGACCACATTTCTTCTAAAAAAGTTGAAAAAAAAACGAAAAAAAAATTTTTTTTTTGTTTTTCATGGTGACCTTTGACCCCAAAAAAGTCGGCTCCAACAGATAGTTGGGATGAAACTAACTATTGGGTTGACACTATCAGACACTGTACTACAAAAAAGCTCATAACGCTCGTCAAAATAAACTCAATCCTTCATGAGATAATTAACCATTAATTAACAGCTAATTAGCAACTAATTAGTCTAATTAGTAATTAACGAAAAAAAAATTCCCATTTTTTTAAACGGATTTGTAATCAGTGGTACATGCTTGTCACTTTTGGTCATAAGGGTCAGGGTCGAAAAACGGCTCCTTCACCGATTTTCAAAACATCTGGACATTAACGTCTCATTAACATCTCGCATTAATTAGCAATTGAAGTACCCGAAATAATAATGATACACCAGGTTTTTTCTAAAAAACCGATTTTTTGGGGGCTGGAGACAAAATCATCTCATAACAGCTGTCATCGAAAAATGCTTGCAACAGGGGGCTTGTCATTGGCTGTCATGTGATGACATTGATTGATCATGATTGACAGAAAATCTAACTTTTTCCTGATAAAGATGAGGGATTTTTTCTTGTCGGTTCCTGCGTTTTAGTGCCCGGGGAGCATTTTTGGTTATGATGACCAACATCGTCAGACGCACCCATCGGCATCTACAGTAAAAAAAATACAAAAATTGCTTTTTTTGCAACATTCAGCGAAAAAAATTGAACATTTCATTTGCTTTTAGTAGATTTTTTAGCTGTTCAAACACCGTGACAGTAATAGAACTGTGCATGATAACCGTCCAAAGCATCCCTTGTACTTAAAATTTAACAAAGTGTACAAAAAAGCGATGTTTTTGCAATATTATTCAAAAATTCTATGGAAATCAAATCAAAACTTTCTTTTTATGTAGGCTACTGGAGTGTAATATTACATCTAACGGATTCAAACACAAATGTTTCCTCTACCCTTATGTCATTGGAGCATATTATCTGTGAAAATGAAGAAAAAAGATTAAAATATTTGATTGAAAGATCATTGAAAATTCATAAAAGTTTACTTTGACTAAACCTAAAAGTTAGCAAATCAAAAAATTGCAATTGATATGCTTTATTACATCACATATAGCTAATAACTAAAAAGAACTACCCCTGGTTTTAAAAATTTCTTTTTATATATTGTACTAATAATTCGAAAATAACAAACAACTTTTATCATGTCAGTGTTGTTCAGTGAGAAACGTAAAGTCAAGCGCTACTTTACGTTCAACGCAACTTGATATGTTCATAGTAGTTGACTAAAGCGGGGACGCGCTCTTATTATCCAATCAAATTGGAAAATTTTGAAAGTTTGAATTGCGCGCGTCTTATATGAACCTCGTGTGGAATAGAAATAAATTCGCCATTTGAAGTTGAGTTACATGTTTACGAAAGTTGTCATTATCTCTGTTAACTTTTGAATCTTGAATTTTTCAACTATGGTTTTCAATTGCAAATACTGTTCGGCAACTTTTGCAAACAGAGGAAATCAATCTCGCCATGAGCATCGCTACCATCCCGACGAAGTAGGTTTACCAGTCTTTACCTGTTGTATTTGTACATTCACTTGTAGAAAACTTTCTGAACTGGAAAAACACATGAGGACTTGTCATCAAAAATTTACAAATTGTTGTCCGTCTTGCTATATGGGCTTTAACAACACCAGATTATTTGCTCAGCATATGAGTTCTTTGCATTCTTTACCTGTCTTTGGCGATCAATTCCAACCAACTCAAGCGCCGGCCGAAACTGCCTTTAATGGTACCCTTCAGAGCTACCATCTGCCGCCATCACCAACCCAAGCCAACACAGACCTTGCTCAGTTCATGCTCCAGCATAAACCACAAATTGATTCGCTTATAGAACAAAAACTCTCACAAGGATCACAAAAAGTTCATTTTAGTGCTCATCTTCAACTCCGAAAGCCGAGTCAAAACGAAGATCAGGAAGATGAGCTTATTGAAATTTATGCAAATTCGCTCATGACACCGGTGTATAGTCAGGGACTTAGCAGTGAGACCTTCTGGACTATGGTCGAGAAGATGATGATAGTGCTTACGACATTTGCCTCTAATGGTAGTGGTTGGGTGCTTGAGAAAGTTATCAAAATAATTGTGAACTTTGCCCGTTAGCGACCTATAACTGGCTCGTCTTACATTGCGTTACCATCAAAGTTACAAAATTGCCGCGGTTTACTTAATATTCGTAACCATGAGGACGCAAATTGCTTCCTTTACTGCTATATTGCTGCATATCATATGCATAACAATATTAGCTTAGATCGACCAGGAAGGAACTACAACACAGACAAAACTTCACCCGAAACGTACAAGCAAGCCAACCTTCATCAACCAACTGGACACTTCGATATGCCCATGGGGCTAGAAGACATCAATCAGTTCGAAAATCTAAATGAAGTTCGAATCAACGTTTTTGGTTATGATGGTAGAGACTTATTTCCATTCAGAGTGTCAAAGTTTGTCTCAAACTTCACAATGGATCTTTTGCTTTTATACGAAGCAGACTGTTACCATTATGTGTTGATTACCAACTTGGTTAAGGTAGTTTGTCAACTCCGAAATACCAAATTTCGCTTTGCGTTTCATATTTGCCGGAATTGTTTCTGGTTGTGTGAAGAAGGCCTTGCAAAGCTTACCGCACATATGGAAACCTGCTGTGAAAATGCGCCGGCTGTTGTTCGATTACCAGCTCCGGGAAAAAATTTATATAAATTCAAAAACTTGGCCGCTACCTGGTTTGTTCCATTAGTCATTTACTTTGACTTCGAATCCTTCTTGTATCCAGTAGCAGGATGCACGCCCCACGGGAACAACTCATACACCAGAGTTATTGAAAAACACGAGCCCTGTGGGTTTTCACTTGCGGTAATTGATCACTACTCAACAAAACCCATCTTCTTCCACGTGGACAGCTCTGAAGAATGCATTACTAAATTTGTAAACATGTTACACACACTAGCCAAGGATATATACAAGCGCAAACGAGCTTTTCCTTTCTTCAGAGGTGACCGTAGCCAGTATCCGAAAAGTGCAGCTAGCGAATGTTGGATATGTAACGAAGCCTTTGACGATAATGATGAACAATCATCAATTGATCTGGATCACTGCCACTACAGCGGACAATTTCTTGGCTGGGCTCATGAAAAATGCAATCGAGCACGAAGGAACGTCAACTTTACCCCTGTGGTGGGTCATAATATACAAAATTATGACCTTCATCACATTTGTTTAGCCCTCCAATCTTGTGAGCCAACGACCACTGTAAGTGTAATTCCATCTACTGATGAAAAATACATTTCCATGAATTTTGGAGTACTCGGGGAGACCATAACCCTAGATGATGGAAAAGTGATCAAAAAGTATGAAAATCTGAGGTTCATTGATTCATTCAAAATGATGAATTCGTCTCTCGAAAAGTTGGTTGACATTTTATCAAACTTCTCGCATGCGTTTGTGAATTCCACAGAGAGCTCAGTTTCTCCACCTACAAACTCGATTGCATGCACTTTTACACACTGCCAAATATGGCTAAGGAAGCATCCTTGAGAATATGCAAGGCGGAGGTCGAATTGCTTACAGAACGCGAGCACCTCGATATGATAGAAGGAGCAGTACGTGGGGGAGTATGTTCAGTCTACGAGATGAGAAAGTTTACAGCAAATAATAAATATTTACCAGATTACGACTCTTCACAACCCTCGACATTTGGCTTCTGCGTGGACGCCAATAACCTATACGGTGGCGTCATGCAAAATGAAAAACTCCCTCAGTCAGATTTTACGCTTAACTCTGATATTACACTGGCTGAGATACTAAACTGTCCTGATGATAACCCTGTCGGTTACTTCGTGGAAGTCGACTTGCATTATCCAGCAAGTCTACACGATTACCATCAGGACTTCCCCCTCGCACCATCAAAAAATATTGTTGAGGATGACTGGCTCAGTGACTACCAAGTGAATTTGCGAGAGAGTCATAACTTACCCCACTCAAAAGTTCCAAAACTGTTGCAGACTTTCTTCGACAAAGACCATTATGTGCTGCATTACAAGCTGTTGAAACTGTATGTTAACTTGGGATTAGTCGTGAGGAAAATGCATCGTGTGCTACAGTTTACTCAAAACAATTGGTTAACACCCTATATAACCCTGAACAGTGAGAAGAGACAAGCGGCTTCGAATAAATTTGAGGAGAGTTTCTATAAACTAATGAACAACGCCGTTTATGGGAAAAACTGCGAATCGAAACGTCGACGGATAAAAATCGAGCTTACGAGAGACGCAAGACGAACCCTAACCATAGTAAGCAAGTTTGAGTTTGAAAAATTCAAAGTAATTGGCGAGAACATGGCAGCTCTCTCCTCCCGCCCAAGAAAGATCTATTGGTATACACCAACTATAGTAGGGGCCACAATACTTGATCTAGCGAAATACTACATGTATCAGTTTCACTATGGAACAATGCGATCTTCATTTGACTGTCGATTACTTTATAGTGATACTGATAGCTTGCTATACCGGATCAATTGTGAAGATCTCTACCGTGAACTGAAGGAGAGCAATGTTCTTGATCAATTCGACTTCTCAAATTACCCAGAAGATCACGAACTCTACAGCGAAGAAAATAAGCGCGTCGTCTTAAAATTCAAAGACGAATTTGCTGGGGATTATATAAAAGAGTTCATATGCCTGAAGCCAAAGCTGTACGGCATTACTTCCACTAGTGAGTATTTTACGTTTAATGATTCAAGAAAAAACTAACAAAGTACCAACTAACCTTGTATGATTGTCATAATTTGACTGCTTTTTTCTGTTCATAGGTAACCGAAAAATGTCCGCCAAAGGAATAACAAGAGCAGCCCAAAATTTGCTTCGACATGCAGACTACAATAATACACTTGTGACTGGTAGTACACTGCGCGCTGAAAACACAAGGATTGTTTCGGAAAAGCATGTTCTACAAACGGTTTCAACGAATAAAATATGTCTCTCTGCTTTTGATAATAAACGCCACATTTTGAACGAGGGAATTAAAACACTACCATTCGGCCACTATAAAATTGATCATTGCCGAGTCGAAGATTTTTCTTGGGATAGCGATGAAGTAGAGTGGGACTACGAAAATGTAGAAAATTATGCTCACCTTCTCCTAGATTCGAGTCCAAACTGGGACCATAATAATAGTTTTGTTGTACCGGATACAACAATAAGTGAAAGCCCGGAAGAATGGGAAACACCTGACCCGGGATTTGCAATGACAAGTATTATTAACGAGGACGATTTTGATAGCGATGATATCGTAGATTTCGATGCTACCACCAGCTCCAGCTCTTCCTCCCCTAACCCATTCATTAATTATGAAGCTAATGAGTGCAGTGAAAGTAGTAGTAGCGATTATGAAGAAGAACCAGCATTTAAAGTTGCACGCAGACAATAAACTTATTGTACTTAACTACGTAAATTGCGCCTTTTGAATTCCTAACCGTGTAAATTTTGTGTTTATGAGTGCTAAAATACGTTTCAATAAATTGTTCACTTGCAGCTCTTATCGGAACGAAATTTAGAACAAAGTTGGCTGTTTGACCGAAAACAAGTTTGCCGCCTTGGAAATAGTCACATCTGGTAAAGAATGAAAGTTAATCCCTTTCCGTCTAGGATAACCCCTATTATCCCATGTTTAAGTTTAAGTATCGTAGGATAACCCCCCCCCTCTCTTGAGACAGTATTTACTTACTACTGCGCTACCCAAAATCTACCCCCCCACCCCCTCCATCTCCAACTGTCACCCACTCGAGCCGGTTTGGTTCAAGCATCTCAACATAGGTACTATTGCACAGAAATTGGTTTGCAAAGGGGTGATCAATGATGTGAAGTTGCAAGGGTGCCGGCTTTTAATTACCGGAGAAAAGGAGAAAATCTATTAAGCTTCGACAAAATAAGCACAAAAAACAAATAGAGGAAAAAGTCAATTGTTTTGTTTACCTTTCATTTTGTGACTCCTGAGGTGAGTTAGTAGCAGTAGGATTCAATTCGTTCAACATGTTCACATTCTGAAGAAGCTGAAACCGAACAAAAATATCAAAATAGGCTATTAGTATTTTTAAGAGGCAAATATTAAATATTTCCAGTGCATCAATTTTTCGATTTCTATGCGCAAAAAGGGCTTTCAAGTTTTTCCTTGAAGTGAATTTTTCTCAGGCGGCTGTGCCGTGTTTAATTTTCACTGAAATAAATTATATTCATTTTTAAGACCAGCAAAAAATTATAACGTTTGGTAAAAAGCTCAAAAAAAAATTTTGTGCCCCTTCAAAAATTACAACAATCGCTTTCCCAGGATGTTAACTACTTTGCCAAAATGATCCCTGATCAATAAAACTCGAATTTGTTACATAAGAAGATAAACATTTTTCGACAATAATTTAACAAAACGGGTGAAAAATGCGGAATCCCAAAACCGGATGAAATTGATCTATTGAACGTAACCTGAAAGATTTTAAAAAACAACAAACAAAAGATTGAATCCAAAAAAACGGAAGGATAACCTATCGTTTTTCTTATATTCCATTTTTTCTATTGTATTTTAATCAAAACCAATTATAATTTTTTTGTGTAACTTACCTAAATTTTGTTGCAAGTATAGTTTCAATTAGATGTCATACCAGGTGTCAAAAATACTGTCACGAATTCTACGAAATATAAAACATACATCTTCAAAAAGCCCGTAATACCTCTAAACGAAGTAAAGAGAACGGCTACACTACAGATAGTGCTAAAACTCAAAATTTCAATTTTGACATAAGCATTTAAATGGTATTCAAGTCATCAAATTAATTAGCCATATTCAAAATAATTGGTCAGATCAAAGAAAAAAATCAATAGAAAACACATGAGAGCTTTCGAAACTGTGACTCAAGGATAACATACCATTTAATGAGGGCAAACCATAACACTTAAAGTTTTGCAAATTCACTAATTTTTTTCTAAAACTAATACCGTCCAGGTACGAAAATAATGAAATCATTCGGACTACCATCCTTACGCCAAAGACACTAAGTTACCAATGTCCAAAAAAGCAATAGGCATTCAAATTGTTCTTTTGTTGATTTGAGTTACAAAATCGGGCCCCCATTTTTCACATATTATATATATATATATATATATATATATATATATATATAAAATCAACGATGAAATTTTTTTACACAAAACGTGGAATTTAGCCATATTTATCGTGGAAAGAGCATACATTTTCTCACGAAAATTCATAAAAAATTGTCCAGCGTCTTGAGCAGGTAATTAGCCTAAGTTTTATTGTCGAGTTTTATTAGTAATTAATTAAGATCAAGTTCAAAGTCTTAATTGAATTGCTCTTATGAACAACGCTTTGAGTAATAGTATACTCTCTTATTTTCGTTTTAATGCACTCGCAGCATCGAGAGATAAGTTTCGGAAATTAATCACCAGTTGAACTTTCTTTCAATTCGGTTGGTAGATACTGTAACCGAGTAAATGGGTGACCTGAAAATCAGTAAAATATAGTGAGGAAACTAGAGATTTAAATCGTGGAAACGTATGACTAATATTATCCTTGGTTTTAATGGTAGCGCAAGTACTATATAGAATTTCATGATAGCTCTAATAGAATTTTGAACTGTTTTAGTCTAGTTTCACTCGTTTCAACACCAGCTTAGGACTGTAATATTAAAACTTGGGCCGCGAAAAACCTCAAAAAATTGAGTATGAGTATGTGGATATTATTTTTCGGACATTGGCCACACAATGAATCCTTTGCTATCTGTTTGCCCCTGAAAATGGACTTGATTCGAAATGCATTAAAAAAAGAGATTCAGAAAATACCGATATTTTGTGCTTCAATAAGTTACCATAGTTCCAAATTGATATAATAGAAAAATTGCAAAATCTATCAATATTATGCATTCATTTCTGAAACCAAAGCAAGCCATTTGATGTAAGGAGAAAATGCCAAATTTTTTTAATCTTATGATAGAAAAGCTTGTTCAATTGAAGTTGATTAAGCTTCAATGATAAAAAATTGCGTTCGCAAAACCTTCGTTTGCAAAGTTGAGTTTATAAGGCCAATATCTGAGGTGTTTTATAATTTCCATTTACAATAGGTTTTATTGCAAACTTTAGCGAACGTCAAAAATAAGTTAGCATCCCCACGTTTTACGAAACAAAAATCTTTTTTTGACGCAATAATATCACGTCTTGCAATCAAATATTAGAAAACTTTTCAAAATCATTGATTCCCTTGGCTAGTGGTCTTGCTTGCATATGAAGTTCAGATATTACGTAACGGCAACTTGCCAGATATCCCAATTTAAAGCAGTCGAAATGGATTGAAATTGCATTTGCGTTAAACAATCAAGTGAAAAATATAAATACATTATGACTTCGAGGCAACATTCTTTTGTTGTAAGAGTTGGATGGTGTTCGCCAACTTTACATTGGAATAACTGGAAAGTTGCCGTTACCTATTATCTAATTTTCCTATAGAGACAAGACCACTGGGCAGGGGGATCGGGTCTTCCCCATTATAGCCCCCCACGAAAATATAGCCCCCCATTATGGTATAACTACCATGATTGAGGGGGCTATAGGCTATCTGCCCACTAAGCTGGGGGGGGGGGGTATAATGGGAAAGACCCGGGGGATCAATAGTGTAAAATAATTTTCTAGCGTTTGAGTGCAAGACGGAGTAATAATGCGTCAAATAATTGATTTTTTTCTCCTTAAAACAAGGGGGTGCTAAAAGATTTTTATTAAATATACTCCATTTAAGTCGAATGTTTTTCATTATGATAATTATTATGTGATATGAGTTTTTACAGTTTTGATGTTTTTTATAATTGAAAGAATTTGAATTGTATTGGGGCGCTGTCTTTTTTTTTAGATCTGTTCACACATTTTCATGATTTTTGAAGTCAAATTGGACCGAAAAAGCGAGTGGTTTTGCGGCGTGAAATTTTTTCGCTTTAAATTTAAAGTAGAGTGAGAAAATGGTGTTTGAACAAAAATTCGCTTTCTCGCTAGTGATTTTTTTTGTTCACATGCGGCAATTTCACTTTGATTTTTACAGTGTTTTCGATTTTATGGATCGGACTTTTTTCTAAATGGTTTTCAAAATCCATTCATAGTCCGTCTGTGAAAATTCTTTGAATTGTACGTCAGGGCTTGTCCTGCTATTTTTTAAAATTTTCTTTTAAGAACATAATGCAAAACCATGTCATTTTTTTAGCTTTCAAGAACGAACCTTCTGTGAAAGTCGAAGAAGCTTTTCATTCGTCTCTTCATCTTTCGCAGAAAAAGCCAACATCATCACATGTCTCAATGCGACCTCTGCATCAATTGACATATTTCCCAGTTTGTCGAATCGTTTCTCAGGCTGCAAAACTTCAATCATCTGCTGCATAACTGTATAATAATGGCACTCTTTTTGCAATATTTTGTCAACATCCGGGGTCTCTTCCAGAACTTCAAGAACATTTCCGAGTTTCTGCAAGCTCCGGTTCACTGCTATGACTTTTCCTTCGTTAGCATTCGGGTTTTCGGTAGTTGCAGCTTCGCGGAAGCTTTCAGTCAGAGCAAGTTCGAGCATGTTCAAAGACTGGTTGTAAGTTTCGACCGATTGTTGAAGTTTGACTTTGCCTGCGGGATCTATCATAACGTCAATGCGACTGGCCACCAAGTTGACGAAGAGTTCATATGCTTCGCTGAAGTTCTGAAACAGATAGAAAATTTAGAGAAATGGGGAAATTGTCCCGGAATCTGTAAAAATCTTAGTCTTGTGCTAAAGGGGTCTAAGTTGATCAAGAATAGAGCTTCTTGTCAAGCTATGTCAAGTTTATTCTATGCACTGCACAATTTACCTTAAATTGTTCTCTCTAAACCGTCTAACGTCTTGAATGTTTAATTATGAGCGATATTGAACGGTCAATTCTTTCACAAAAGAGCAGTTAAAGATTCAGTTTTTTTCTCAAGTTTTTCTCTAATTGAAAGAAACCCCCCCCCCCCCCCCCGTATTAGGACTCAATCTCCACTTTATATCGTTACTGTAAAAATTATTGAGGCATCTCTGCTATCCGAGGTCTTACAAATAGCTAAAATGGCGTGGCTAAAAAATTAAGAATGGCATGAGTAATTTCATACAACTATATTAAGAAATTTCACATGTGGAAAATTTAAAGAAAACTTATCAAGACTTATACGGCGCCATAGAAGACCTAAGAAACTTAATTCGGCGGCGCATAAGGACGTCTCAAGTTGTCCTAGTTTTCTAAGATAATGGTTTTTTTCAGATTAGATCTTTATTAAATCGATAAGGCTGTTCAAAAATAATTAAGAGAAGACATGTATTCTATATTATCGGTCTGCTTTGTCGTTTTTCGTCGTTTTCATTCATATGAAGAGTCGGCTATTGTCTTTTTTTGCCTTTTTCTGTCTTCTATTAAGTTCAAAAATAACCATATTTAAACATTCTCAAGTTTAAAACCGACAAAAATTCCCAATTCGACGATAGAAGGGGACTTTGATCAATTTTTGCAAAAAACAAAGATATATCGACAACTTCTTACGTTTAAAATGATCAAAATCTCAACACGAGCTACCCTAGAAACGCTGGGGGTAGAGAGACAGTTCCCATGACAGGAACAGTGTTAACCTGGAATTCAGTCTGGAATTGATGGGAATCTTGGACTGTCTCCAGAATGACCAGTCTGTCCATACACCACTCTCCACTTCTCACTATCTTCTCTTCCTCAGCACGCTCTATCGACACTATCAGCTAAAACCAGGCATATTTCATTCCCCAGTTGAGATTTTGTAGAAGAAATAATGTTAGATTAGCGGTGAATAACAGCCCAGTTAAACGAAACTTGATACACCTTGACATGACATGCAAGATCTTGTTAACTGGTGCAAAACTTGAAAAATCTTGCCAAGATCTTGATAGACAAACATTTCTTGGAACACCTTGATAAGATCTTGACAAGATCTTATCAAGACCTTTTCTTGGCGCAAGAACTTTTCTTGGCGTAACTTGATAAGATCTTGATAATTCTTGACATATAGAACATTTTGTTTCTAAGCAACCCGAATGAGGTGGTGGAAAAATGAACTGGGAATCCAGAGAAAAATCAATTTCTCTGCATAAACTTGTTTTTGGGGTAATTTGGATCGTTCAGAAAAAAGTTTGTTCCGTTGTGCGTTGAATAAAGATCCCACGTCACATGAAAAGCACTTATAAAACATTCAATACCCTTATTTGCTTGTTTTGAAGTTTGGCAAGCAAAAAATTCATTAAAATTGTTGAAAATTGCTTTTAATTTTTACAACTTGGTATATCTTGCCATGTCATGTTTTGTCTTTCTTGAAAATCTTGCCAAGATCTTGTTTCTTGATAGCCATGCAAAGATCGTACAAGTTCGTACATATCTTGATGTTTTCTTGCCATGGCAAGATCTTGGCAAGATTTTCTATGTTTTATCATGTTTCTTGTCATGGCTATCAAGCTTCGTTTCACTGGGAGTGCTTTTTTCACATCAAAGTGCACGCATTTTATAACGGTGAATTCAATCATAGCGGTGTATTGTTGCCGGATTTGCGGTTATTAACGGCGAAAAATTTCTTTTCACGGCATTTAAGGCAGCAAGCGCAAATATAACAATTTTTCATCAAAATCACCGCAAATCTTATATTTTTTAGCGGGTTTTAGCGGTGTCATCTCCACCCGAGCATTAATTAATAAACTGATAATACTTCTTTGATTGTCAGGAACATTTTAATAATTCTCTCTTCCAGAGCATTTTAAATGCTTTTATGTGACTGACCTCTTTTTACTGTTTGCCTTTTTTAAACAAACAGTTTTCCTAGTTTACATCAGAAAAATGTAGTAAAGTGTAGTTTTTGAAATCAAAAGCGTGATTCTCAAAATTTGCATATTCTTTTTTAATTAAATTGAGCTACATTAATCTGAAATTAAAGTGACATAGCAATCAACGTTACATGTTTTGTTATCTCCATAAAGATGTTATTGAAAAACTTGAATTTGCATTTTAGTTGTTTTTCTCAATGACGATAACATTTTCTAATCAGAGATCACTGCTGTATTCAGTTCTCAAGTATTCAAACCTATAAGATGAAGCTCTGGTCGAAATTGATTAAATTTAGCTGAAATTCTTGCTTCTGGAAGGTTAAATCATTCCATGCATGTTGTAGTAAGTAATGTTTAGATGGGGGCGCCAGCAGTAAGGGGGGAAGGAGCCATTAAAAAAACATGACAAAAATCACATTTTGACGCTTGTTGAAACTGCTTAAAAATTGCCTATTTTGACGCTCACCCCTTACAGCTGGAGCCCCCACCTATACATTACTGTAGTAATTAGGAACGCAAAACGAATTTTCTTAACTAAAGTTTTACTTAAAATTTAAAGTAAAAAATTTAACTGCAATTTAAAAAATTAGCTTAAAGAAATAAAGTCC
The DNA here is from genome assembly GCF_964194025.1 of Convolutriloba macropyga. Lineage (NCBI taxonomy): Eukaryota > Metazoa > Xenacoelomorpha > Acoela > Convolutidae > Convolutriloba > Convolutriloba macropyga. Next base: position 9,907,532 of record NC_134470.1, read on the forward strand.
ACTATATTAAAGTCTTCTGCAGTTATTGCGTCAAATACGCGTAATTTTCATCGATAAAATCCTCAAAATATAACGAACGATCGAAACCAATTCAGTACCTTCAAGTGAAAATAAATAACTTCATCCTCTATCTTAATCGATACAGTATGTTCATTTAACCTGGACATCAAAAAAAAGCTTTTGATGAGTTTCTGACAAGCTTTTAAGAATTTTTTGCAATAACGATAAGAGTTTCAAAAATCACTTTGAAAAAATGATTCGAGGTCTTCTGAAAATTCCAATCTTTTCCCAGCGTGTAGATGTCTGGCACAAATTTGAACTGTTGCCTTTAATTGTTATCTACGTTGGTAAAAAAAACTCTGTTTGGGAAAACGCAATCGCTAATACTGCAGCATAATTTTCTTTTTTCTCACATAAATTTCCCACATTTTTATGCCGCTCTAGCTAACAAAAACTGAATGAACTTCAATTCTTAAATTTTGGTCAATAATATTAGAGTGTTATTATAACCTGTGGTTGCATTGTTGCATAGCTAGTAAAGGTCGGAACAAGTCCCTCAAATTGATATAAATTACCCGAGTTAAGGTCCCAGATGAAGCTAACTGAGATCAGACTATGATCAGACTTCGGTCTCTGATCAGAGCGTGCCAAATGAAAATGAACTTTGATCAGAAATTTGTGTGACGTACGACCTTAATTCGACAGAAGCCATCTCTGATCAGATCATGCCAGATACCAGTGGCCTCTGATAAGACCCTAGTGCAATCTTTTTTGAGCAATTGTTGTGCAGCCGAGACCTCTGATGCAACTTTTTTGCGACCCAAACCCTATATATAAAAAAGTGTATTTTTAAAAGTGGAAAATTTTGCCAATGACTTTACAAATAAACAAGTAATGGAGCTGTCGAACTTCAATACAATCTTATGTGCGAGTTCACATTTTTATATACAGTCTAAAACTCTGAATCTTTGTTTGCTCTGGCTTGTCTGGAAAGAAGTCAGCTAGTTCAATTTGTTTGCTTAATAAACAAATAACGGTCTTCAAAAAATTTATCGGGTCAACGACTTGTTAAAACTAAAGCAAATTTGGTGTACGAGTTTCCCATTGTATGCAGAGTCTAGGGTATTTAGAACGTTTGCTTTACAGTACTTAGGAAAGAAGATAATGGTTTCAATGCTTTTGTTAAATAATAAGCGCATAACCATTTCAAAATTTATTTTTAAAATGGGATCAAGGACTTGATTAAATAGAACAAAATTTCATGGGCAAATTCCCCAGAGTTTGTAGATTTCAAAATTTGAAGGAGTTTTTCACATTGAAGAGAGGTAAGAAGACAGGATATATAATGAGATGAAATGATAGCAAAACTGAGAAATGCAGCATCAGTAAACTTTGAACAAATTCAAAAACCAATATATTCAAGAAAAAATAGATTTTAGAAGCAAAAAAACGCCGATATATATTTTCAGATTTAATGAGACAAATAACACCGAAAGACATTGCTTTTTTATGACACCGTCAGAAAGTTCAAATTTATTTTGTAATGAAATTTTGGAACAAAGTTAAAATCCTGACCCAAAACCGACACTTTCCTGGCTAGAATCTAGCTAAAACATGTTGTTCTTTTCTAAGACACTCAAAAGAGTGTTATACGGTAACTTTCCGCTTGCATGGTCTTGCAAGACACCTGTCTTTCGAAAGAACTTGCTTAATATAAGACTTAGGAAAATAAAAAAAAACGTTTCCAGCATAAAATTGACCACACATTTGGTGCATAGCATCATTGACTGCGTTTTGTAAACAGTTTACTATAATATTTGATCCTGGGTTAATAAGCAGCAGATAATATTTTGTTTGCAAATCCTAATTATTCCTCAGTGAAATCATTGCATACTGCCGGATATTGCAGAAACTTATGTTTTCCAAAAACGGGAAATAGACGTCTGATTAGGTTTCTCAATAGATATTTTTAGGTTTGGAGGGAACAAATTTCACTCACGTACTCATCTAATTTTAAATCGTTAATCAAAACAAAAAATATTTTTTAGAACTTAGCTTTTAAAATTTAAGTGTTGCTACATCAAATTTTTGTGCATCAACACTCTATCAATCAGATATCAGTTAATGCTTGGTTTTTACCCTTTTACTACGATCTGTAAGCAGGTTGAATTTACTCAATTTTACTGTTGTTGAATCCATAAGTTGATAACTACTTCATATGTAAAAGTAAACGATTCCTACAGTACTCAAAGAAAAAGTTTTGTTTTCTCGGAAATGAATTCACAAAACGTCAAAACGGTTCTTTCATTTTTTGCTCATTTATGAATTATTTGAAGTCATCTGGTTATGCTAATTTTAGCTACCAGTTTTGTTTGGTCAAGCGAACATTTCTTGATTTGATGCCACAAAGTAATTTACATTTTGTTACAAGGGGCCAGCCATCAGCATTTGTTTGGTAGCCAAATTTCGAATCGGCCGACGATTGTATCGGACTTGAAATGAGAACGAGAAAATTAGACAAAAAATGGGCAAACAATTATCTGTAGAGCTGACAAAAAACATAAGAAAACAACAGGCATGCATATTTAGCAGAAACAAAACTGCTTTGAAAGTTAAGAGCGTTTAAGAAGACGACTAAATAGATACATTTGATCACGCTTAGAGAGCTTTTCGCCTGTTCAGAATGTGGTTAGATTGATTTAAGGAAAATTTTACTGTCTATTGTTTTCGTATTTTGTGGGAAGACTAAATTAATGCATTGAAAGCAATTGCACCTAACTATTCTTTCTCTTTTTGACAGATGGTAGATATAGAACAAGATTATTTAAACAATAATTGATTGGTTCCCAAATCTGTAGTGTCCTGCTATGGCACAAACACGAGAACATCATTTATATTCGACAGATCAACAAAGGAAAAGATGATCGTAGCCTAGTAATGCATTGAAGTGGTTTTAAAATAGCTAAGAACAGAAGTTGTGCCTTAATTTTTCCCTTAAATCTCACAAACAATTCAAATTGGCAAATAATTTTTCTTGAAACACGATTTAAGATTTTAAAGGTATGAAGGTATGAAAAAAAATCGCTAATTTATCTTGACCTGTAGGATGGCAAAGTTGTGAGTAAACATAAATTGTTTTAGTTACCGTAGGAAACTTCCTCCTAAAAAGAGGGAAGATTCGGGGAATAAATCGGGCGAATATTTTAGCAAATTTCAAACAAAACTTTTATTTTTGGTCATGTTTGCGGTGGGGGGGGGGGGTTGTTTGAAATTCAGTTCATTTCGATTGTATGAATTTTGACAAAATCAGAAAACCAAGAAAATATGAATAAAAAGCAGAGAAAATTTAAAAATATCGAAAAAATAAAATGACACATTTTTCAAGGTTAGTTTTTTGAAAGTGGCGCTTAATAATTATAATGTATTATTCGCACAAGTTAATACAGAATTAGTGAAAAAAATGATAATTGTGGGATAAATTTTGATCCCAGCCCGGATGCAATAGAGATGAATTGAAATGAAATTAATTTATCAAAACAAAACGGTGTTATGATAAAGAATCAAAATATCAAACATTGACGGGCATATAATACAAGAAGTGTGAGGAGAGATAAATGGATATAAGGTATGATGAAATTCCTAGAAAACGCAAAGCTCAAAACCCATTTGGGCTATAACGACGGTTATTTCTTGATGGGAACAAAAAATCTCTATTTGGACATTCCATGAAAAATCTGCTCTTAAAAAATCCTCTGCTTTTCTTAAAAACACGTTAAAATTGAATTAATTCAATTATCTTTAGTGAAGTTTAATTCCACAGAGTCACATAGTCACCCTCGTACAAATTCCAAACTGAAAACAACAATAAGTAAACAAAACGAAGCAACCAAAGCTCTAGCAACTCTTTGTCGATATCTCAACGATTCCATCTTTTTGGTCACACACCGAAGTGCGTGTATTTGTTGAACAAACTCTTCATCGACTAGGTATTCATTTTCACCCAATTTGCAGTCATTTAATTTCGTTGAAAATGATCCGTTATCGTCACCCGCCTTGTTTACTTGATGAGAGTCGGAGTTCTTGTTGGACTGTATTTGAATGTTAACAGAAACTTAAAGGACTGCGAGCAATTGCAATAAAGAAATTGGTTACTCAAATAGTCGGGTACCCCCAATTTTTCCACTGGTACCCCCTTTTGACCAGAAAAAATTCTCGATTCGTTCTGTCTGTAAGTACTATCATTTTACTAAATTTTTTGCTGTTTACTATGCCGAAGTTTTGTTTTGTTGTTACTACCAAAGCGTTAAATTGGACTGAGCATAAAGATCGTGCATTGGTTTTAAACTGCGCAGTGTTTTCAGACACAAATTTCAGTGACTTCTCATTTTAATGTGAAATTAAATTTGATAAATTTGAGATTTAACCAGCGCAGTTTTTTAAAAAGATATGACTGTGAAACATCCATACAACTTCAAGTACAAAACGATTTTTCGGTATTATTTCTTGCAAATTTTGAATCATATCTGCATTTTTTCATTTCACTCCAACATTTCATCTCTCTGCAATTTTTCATTTCTCTGCAATATTTCATTTCTCTGCAATATTTCATCTCTCTGCAATATTTTATTTCTCTGGAATATTTCATTTTTCTGTGCGTGCTAAATGATCAACTGCGACATTTGATGAAAGATTAGTCGAAAACACCAAATTTTCTTTACAAAAATTTAACTTTAGTATCATTCAAATTGAAAAATTGTGCTTATTTTGGGAACTTAAACGGTGGCCCACAATGAAATGGTTATTTTTTAAGATCTTACAAGATTCCGGCAAATTTTTATAAGACAACCATTTATTTTGCAAAATCTTACATGCATTTTTGCAAGATTCTTGAGAGAAAATTCCGACCGGGGAGGTTTCAAAACCTGTTAACATTCCTCATAGTGTTGCAATACCCGATATGGTACCACTTTTCCTTTGGGAAGCAACTTCACTGCGACAACTAGTCGACCTCTCTCGTAATTCTGCCTTCCGTCGGTCCAATCATTGAAGAATATCTCATCAGTTGCACACAGATATTCATTCTTCATATAGAGGTCAGAAGGTCGAAAAACCTCAGAGACGGGGCTGTTTTTCATGACTCAAGCAAATATCAGATGCCGCATGCCTTTCAATTGTGTTATTTCACTGTTAATTAAGCATCTTGAAAATTAATTGTTCTACTGAAAGATTTTTTGCCGTAGCCAAAGTATCACTAATGATAAATTATGATATTCTAAAATTTAAAAATCTTATGATAAATTATGATAATTTATTATAATAATAATAACAATAGTAATAATAATAATAATAATAATAATAATAATAATAATAATAATAATAATAATAATAATAATAATAATAATAATAATAATAATAAATAATAATAATAATAATAATAATAATAATAATAATAATAATAATAATAATAATAATAATAATAATAATAATAATAATAATAATAATAATAATAATAATAATAATAATAATAATAATAATAATAATAATAATAATAATAATAATAATAATAATAATAATAATAATAATAATAATAATAATAATAATAATAATAATAATAATAATAATAATAATAATAATAATAATAATAATAATAATAATAATAATAATAATAATAATAATAATAATAATAATAATAATAATAATAATAATAATAATAATAATAATAATAATAATAATAATAATAATAATAATAATAATAATAAAAATAATAATAATAATAATAATAATAATAATAATAATAATAATAATAATAGTAATAATAATAATACTAATAATAGTACTAATAATAATAATAATAATAAATATAATAATAATAATAATAATAATAATAATAAGAATAATAATAA
>NC_134470.1:9918634-9931134 GCF_964194025.1 Convolutriloba macropyga
GGTATAGTTATGAAAACAGCAAGAGGAAAAGTAGAACTAGAGTCATAACAACCATTTGAGCGACACGCCGATCCTTAAGATGGATTGTATATGACGTTCATTTCGTGAAAACTTTGCATCAGTTAGTATTGACTCGCAATTGAATTGAAAATTGATTGATTTAGTTCTCTAATCGCCGCAAGTTTTTCAAATTCTTCTCGGATTTCCCCTTTGGGTTCAAAATGATTACAGGAAACCAAAATGATTACAGGAAACCAAAATGATTACAGGAAGCCTCAGAGAACGCTTATTTGAAATGTCTTTTGAAACCTTAATTTTGAGATGTTGTATTTCGGTAACAAATACTCCTGAAAAATGTTTTGTTTTCTTAAGACCGAAAGAGGAAACTTCAATCTTCTCCTTAAGCATTGCGGTGGTTCACAATCTCTTCGATTAAAAAGCGTATTCAGCTCCGAATGAAAAACTAGTCTCAGCCCCTACAACTGCATACTTATTTAATTGCAAGAAGACCAACTAATAAAAATTGAAAATATTGAAAACAAACCGAACTGCAGACTACCATAACTGTCACCTCTTTGCGTTGATTATTGATTAGCTTGATCCAAAAAAGATTTATCCGAGCTTTACAGAGTAATTAGTTTTTCTTGTCTTCACAATGCATCTTTACGTTTTTAATAAACATTGTTCACTATTACATTTTGCTTCATTTAAAGATGTACTGCAGAGAGTCATTTAAAGATGACTTGAGAGTCTTTATAACAAGCACACAGAGTTTTGAAGACATTTAAAAAATAGCACTTTTGGCACATCTTCAAGTTTTACCATTGGTTTTGCAGTAAATTTCTCGAGTAGTTGTAATTAGGGGCAAATTTTGATGAGTAAATTTTCATCCACGAAGCTAACGATGTATGGAGCAGATTATACATATTCAAGAAATTGCTTTCTTGCTAATTGGCAATGTTGAACAGTATTCTTGTTGAGCATTTAGTTTTTAGCCGATTGTCAAAAGTTGCAGACTTTTGCAAATTACAGACAATCGATTTAAAAACCAATAGATATAATTTTCCTATAGATAAGATACGTTTTTTTTTATGTAGCAGCTTTTCTTTGATTTTTTGTCATAGAAATTTCATGGTTACCTCTGTATGCCCTCACAGCATTCCCTAGTGACCATATCAGAATAATGAAATTCTTCTTACATTTGTTCTACAAAGCACTTTGGGATCTCTTCCGTTTATGCCCCCAAGCTTTGTGAATGCATATTAATTGCAACTCCCAGACACACGTGCCAAATTTTTACATAATGATTTACTGTGTAATGACACGTGTTCTGTAACTGCGGGGTGAATAAAGAACTGGGGGGGGGGGTGCACAAACGGTAAATATCTGCCCTTTGTGTTGCGTTTGTCTTAGTTGTATACACTCGCCTCTCTTGAGAACAAAACTCCTCTAAGAACTAGTTGAAAAAATTTAACTTGCAATATTTTTCTCAAAAACAAAAACTCTTCTATGAACTGGATTCAAAAAATTTAATTTCGCAATTTTTTTCTATTAAACTTAGTTTTTGATGTGATTTCCAATTTTCGTCCTGTAATTTTGAACTATAATGATTTTAAAAAATTAGTAATATTCCAAAAGCCTATTTTCGTCGAATTCTTATGGTGTTTGATTTTCTCTATTTTTTGCCTGTGCGCGTGTGAGGACCAGGAGACTGAAATCTATTTTACGTGTTTTCGAATCAATTTTCATAAAGTTAGTTAAACTATTATGGAATTTTTGTACATCTGTTGTCGTTCCAAATTGGTTTTGCAGTAAATTTCTCGAGTAGTTGTAATTATGGGCAAATTTTGATGAGTAAATTTTCATCCACGAAGCTAACGTTGTATGGAGCAGATTATACATATTCAAGAAAATGCTTTCTTGCTAATTGGCAATGTTGAACAGTATTCTTGTTGAGCATTTAGTTTTTAGCCGATTGTCAAAAGTTGCAGACTTTTGCAAATTACAGACAATCGATTTAAAAACCAATAGATATAATGTTCTTATAGATAAGATACGTTTTTTTTATGTAGCAGCTTTTCTTTGATTTTTTGTCATAGAAATTTCATGGTTACCTCTGTATGCCCTCACAGCATTCCCTAGTGACCATATCAGAATAATGAAATTCTTCTTACTTTTGTTCTACAAAGCACTTTGGGATCTGTTCCGTTTATGCCCCCAAGCTTTGTGAATGCATATTAATTGCAACTCCCAGACACACGTGCCAAATTTTTACATAATGATTTACTGTGTAATGACACGTGTTCTGTAACTGCGGGGTGAATAAAGAACTGGGGGGGGGGGTGCACAAACGGTAAATATCTGCCCTTTGTGTTGCGTTTGTCTTAGTTGTATACACTGGCCTCTCTTGAGAACAAAACTCCTCTAAGAACTAGTTGAAAAAATTTAACTTGCAATATTTTTTCTCAAAAACAAAAACTCTTCTATGAACTGGATTGAAAAAATTTAATTTCGCAATTTTTTTCTATTAAACTTAGTTTTTGATGTGATTTCCAATTTTCGTCCTGTAATTTTGAACTATAATGATTTTAAAAAATTAGTAATATTCCAAAAGCCTATTTTCGTCGAATTCTTATGGTGTTTGATTTTCTCTATTTTTTGCCTGTGCGCGTGTGAGGACCAGGAGACTGAAATCTATTTTACGTGTTTTCGAATCAATTTTCATAAAGTTAGTTAAACTATTATGGAATTTTTGTACATCTGTTGTCTTTCCAAATTGCACATAAAATTTTCATAAGAGAAGAGGTACCCTGTTCAGGTAGAGGTGTGCGTTTTTTTGCCAAACCCCTCCAACCAAAAGCCTTCAGCTGTCCTATCTAAATAACAATCAAACATTTTTGGTTTACCAACAAATCTTTTTCACACTTGCTCTTTTTTTCGCTCATTTTCTACATTTGTTCGTTTTTACCTCTTTCTTACCTTTCTTTGAGAATCAAAAATAAATATTTTTTATTCATATCATTTCTTTGAAAATCTGGGGAACTAAGAAAAACATGTAGCAACTGTTCTGCATCAGACAAAGAGAAATACAACTCACCCACAAAACCCAATTTTTGTGACGGCTTCGATATTAGCTTGTTATTGATTAGGCAACTTTAATTAACTCGTACTTGCAATAAAGGAAAATTCTCCATTACCCAACTTGCTTTACTAATTGTCGATTATAATCGTTACTTCCCACCACGACAAAAATTTCAAAAAATATTTCATCGATGTTATTTATTAGTTAAACTTTATTCTCGTGTAAGCAAACTGCGTCTTTTTTATTCTCGTGTAAGCAAACTGCGTCTGCAGATATAAATCAGTACATTAGATAGTTTTTTAAAGTGTTTGAGATGGTAAGGTTAAACAAAGTACGTAAATTTTTACTCTTACTGCTGAAAGTGTGAGAAACGAGTGAAAGGCCCAAAAAGCCGTTTTGGATCGGTATTGTTGAACATTCATTAGTTTTTGTTGTTACTTTTCAGAAACTCTTAAAAATGACTATATTTTGTTTTGTTAAGGGTATATTTTTTGGTTTGTCATATGATAGTGAAAAAAATGAGCCGGAGGGTTTTTCCGTCCCAAATATAGGCAAATTAAAGATTAAATTGAAGATTAAACTATAGGATCAAACATTTAATTTGAATCTTTTAGTAAATTTTAAGAATCATAAAAAAACTTTCAATTTATCTTATTCTATGAACACTAACCAAGTTGTGTGCGTTTTTCGGGCCAATTAATAAAAATGGGAAGGCATGTTTTTGCTTCCACGCGCATTGATCAAATTATTTATCATGTTATCTTCCATTATCGGTTTTTTAACGTTGGTAGAATTTCTCAACTACCTCTTTGCTCTCTTGGGTTTGTTCTGACAAGCATGATATAGAAAATTTTTAGTTGTGTATGATAATTGAAATGCATTAAAACCCAATGTTCTTTAGGATAAAAACACCAAGTCGAATTTATCTTTCGAGGTTCATGCCTCCTCATGTTAATTGCCTTAATTGACTTATGTTTCTACTTCGTCAACACTACAACAGCTTTAATTTTAAAGAGCTACATTTTGCAAAAACTGTGTTATATAGCAAACACTGTCAACTTGCTCTAAGCTAAAAATTTTGTGGTTTCTCGCATTAAAATTGCAAGAAAATTGATCTTAATTAACATCTGTTGATAAATGCTGTTTGAAATGCGGTTTTAAAGTACTTCTTGTTTTTCTTCAGTTTCGGAGCTTCTTAAAAAATTTATGGACTTTGAGACTTTAAGAGTTTAAAATATGGTTTTCTTATTAATTTTAGTTTTCTTGCAATTTTAGTGGGAGGAACCAAAAAATTTTAAGCTTAGAGCAAGTTGACAGTATTTGCTATATATTACAGTTTTTGCAAATTGTAGCTTTGTAAAATATAAGCTGTTGCAGTGTTGACGAGGTAGAAACATAAGTCAATAAAGGCAATTAAGGCGCAACTACTGCGAAACTGGAGCAGTACTGGATTCGAACGAGCTTCTCTTTAACTCTATTTTAGTGTGCTACCCATTACAATTAAACAATTAAACGGATCTTAAGCTCTCGAACTTGGGCATCTTTTATAACCCGTTCTCACGTTCTTTCTTGTTCCTCAAAGCTTCATCTCTCTAGCCAAGTATAAGTTGAACAAGTAGAGCCTCTTGTTAAGCTATTTCAAGATTATCTAATGCAATTTACATTTGGTTGTTTTCTCTGAAACTTCAAACAGTATCACTTTCTAAATACAAGAAATATTCATTAAAATTATTTAATTTCTCAAAAAATAATCAATATTTTGTATTATTTTTGACCTGTTTTTTTGTGATTATTACTTAAAAAGGAAGAGAGAGTCCAAATACTGATAAATAACAAACCAACATTAAAAATAAAAGCTGCATAAATTGTTCAAATAAAATGGCGTCTCTTATCAGTTTGAGCTCGGCCTCACTCTTAACTCGATGTCTCTCTTTAGAAAGTTTTCGATTCCAAATTGTAACGTTTGATTCGGGTAGCAAACTCTTGACAATGAGGACAAAATTTGCATCCACTTGAAAGCTTTTATTGCCAACTATTGAATTTCCGTTTAACCTGGTGTTATTTTGAGCTATGACGTCAGCATCTGCGCAACATCAAATGAAGTGCAAAAATGATAACGCAGAAAAATCAACCCCAGTCGAGGCATCAACTTTATGAAAAGACTTAATAAGTCAGGGGGGGGGGGGGGGAGGTAATTGTTGTCTTAATTTTGCGCACTCGTGCATGTATGTGTGGGGGGATAATAAACATTGTCAAAAATTACATAGTCAAAGATCGTATATCACTCTGATTTCACAATTCCAGTTCTTTCATTCAAGGACGATATAATATTGTTTGTTGAAAAAAATAGATCCGAACTTTTAACTTTTAATTTAGGGCTTAGCTTACAGACGAATTATCGCTTAGTAACAAATTTGAAATGGGCTACTGAAAAATGACAAAGCTACCTTCATTCCGTTGTTCCTATGTATTCTTCGTAAAGTAAGTGTATACCGTACTACGACTACTACTAGTTCTACTACCCGGTTTTCCCGCTTTGTTTACCAAAAAAATATTTTCCCTGTTTTCCACGCAAAAATTCAATATTCCCGGATTTCCTACCAAGAATAACGAGAAATTGTTATATTCCCTGGTATCCCCGTAGGATTTCAGGGATTCGATCCAGTGGGTAGTAATTCTCATTACGATAAGTGGGCCCAAGTCAACTAGTGCAACAATTTTGCTTGTGAGATAATTTTTGGAGGGTTCCAAAATTTAAGAAATTTCTCTAGTCAAGATCCCAGTTCAAAATTTTCCTAGTCTGGAAGATGAACGGTTTTGTTCAAAAATCTGGCACAAAAGAAAAGATCTCTAAAAATCATGCTGGAAGAGGATTTTGAGGATTCTGCTAAATTTGATTACTTGAGCAGAATCTACTAGAATAATGGCTATCTGGCAAGATTGTGGCAAGGAAGTGATCATTCTGCAAGATTCTGATAAAAGTAAAACTGTGCAATCCAGTTGAGCGGTATTTCAATTGGCTGATATCTAATCTGACCGTTTTAGATAATCAAAAAAACTATTTCCAGTAAATTTGATCAACTAAACAAGGAGAAAACATGCGAAGGCTACTGAGCAACGCTCGATAAACAAAATTGTTTATGTGTTTGTATGGCGCATGGAGCACCTTGCACGCTTGTTTCAGAATTTTTTTGTTCCTGTTATGCCGCAGTACACTTATTCACTGCGACTGAAACATTATATAAGTTTATCTGAGGATTTAAGAATCGTGAGGAAAAAAGAGTATCTTGCAGAAATCTAGCAGAAGAATGGTTTTATTGTATGATTCTGACAGAAAAAAAAACGTTAAATTGGAAGAATCCGGATGAAAAAATGGTCACCTTATGGAATCTGGCAGCAAATTCTGCCAGAGGATGCATCGCCTTTTAAGAATATGCCAGTCTGCCAAATTCCTACAAGATTACTAACCACTCTGAACTAGCGTTATCACGAGTGCATTTTGAGGACGCCCTAAGATTGAGATCTTGACTGTTTTACACCTGGCAGTCCCCCAACACAAACCTGGACTTTCGGATCTCCGCAAAACACAAGAACCCCATGCATGCAACGGTAAATTATAATTCAATTCGGATGAATCATAAATGCCAATCAATTGTGTTTAAATATCAACAAGAACCACAATTAATGCACAATAGTCTTTTACAAATCTGAGGCCTTCAGAACTCTTCGAAAGAAAAGTTCGTGCAAGCAGCATTTTCGAAAATGTAGTTTCCTGAAAAGCTACGGAAAAAAAATACTCAATTGCTCATGTCTATGCATCCTTTTTGCTAAAACTTCAAAATACCTATCGCACAAAATAAACAAAAACAATTATCTTGGGTCAAAAATCAGCTTTACTGAAAATTTGATGTAGCGCAGCGCAGCTCACATTGATTGTATTCGCCTTCGACATGGTAAGGGACTACTTTTCCATTAGACAATTTACGAACTGCGACCAGTAATCTACCGCCATCAAATATAATTTCATCTCTTTCCCACTTTTCGTACGATATTTCATCGGTTACGCAGAGAAAATCAAAACAGCCACATGTAAATCGAGGTCTGACAAATTTGTTCGCGTGAAATATTGGCCAATATTTACTTTTATGAAAATCTGCTACGTGGTTAAGTGGTTTGTTCATACATGATCCAATGCATAAAATGTGATCACATATAAAATTTGTTAGCCGATCTGCTCTCGGATAGCTGAAATATTTGCACATTTTTTCGAGTTTTTTGCGCGTTAATTTTTCCTCATCAGACCAATCTCGCGCTTCATCCATAACGTCATCAAATTAGATAAACAACATAATAACTTCAACTTTTACAACGAACAAGATGAAAAACGCATCAATAAATTGTTTTGATTTGTTTAAGACTTAATAGATATTTTGTAACTTCAGCGTAACAAATGAGAAAGTCTTTCATTTTCTGTTTTTGTTTTACAGATACAAAAATATGCTTGTGTTTAAAGCTTTTACGCTATTAAAAATTAATTTCTTGTATTAAAAGCACATGGTTAAATTTTTAATAGTTCTGTGAAAAGAGACCGTTTCAACATTATCCGAGATTTAGTAGAAACTTGACGCAAGTGTTCATTTTTTTAACACATGTATATAAATTTGTTCAGTGAAAAAAGCAATGTCGATAAACATGCAGACAATAGGAACGGAAAAAACAGGAAACATTATTGTACAACTAATTTTTTTGAATTGCTTGAGTGTTTGACTGGAGAACAGGCTAATTGAAGAATCTGTTAGCGCTGTTCAAATGTTTTGCTGGTTTGGCGAACTGCAATTTGATTTTGCCAAATTCCAATTTTAAGACTCTAGTTCAGCCTTGATTTTTCTGTCAAGACTTCGATAAAAATCTGAGGATAGCAAATTTTTGCAAGAAGTAGTGACTAGAGTAAACAGACAATGTAATTTCAGAGCTACCAATTTGTTGCCGAGATGTCACAAAATTAGAAGATTCAAACAAATTAGACCTATTACAACAAGAATATATCCACAAAAACCAATTGGACGATTATGAACTGTTTTCTATAACAAAAGCGCAAACATTGAAAATCTTTACTGTCAACTAGCAACATAATTAAATGTCTTAATAAAAAATTTTCAATATATCAAGAGTTTAATTTACAATTTTTGATAACAATAAATAAAGAAAAATTTGTAGGAGTAATCTAAATCATTGAATAAAAAGTTTTTGAAAATTCAAGTATGATTCTCAACAGTAGAACAACAAAGATTATGAGAAAATCGAAAAAAAGGTGAAATGAAATGCTCGCTATTGGTCCAAATAATTCCTCTGTCCAAGAAGCAATAAATAAAAATTTTGAGTTAAGTGCAGTTTGATAGACGGAAACTGACTGGAGATATTTTATCGAGCTGCATAAAACTTTGTATCGTTTTTGTATTAATTTTGTTTATAATGTCTATCAATTTCTATCTCCTAAAATTTGACCATAATTACTCATAAGTAACAATTTTTTGTTATGAAAAGGGACAAAAACGTTTCAGACAAACTATTTGATTTTTCGGCAGTTTTATTTTTTTTTAAAAAATTGGTCTTCAAATTAGTTTGAATGCATATTGTTGAATGATCCTAAAGGCTAATAGAAACCTTTAGTTGAGCATTAAATTTGCGTATTATTATTATTTATATTATATAATAAAAAATTGAGTTATATCCATTTTTATATCTGTCATAAAGTTATAATTATATTTATAGTATATGATTTGGGTATTGTTATTATAACAAGTGGAAAAGACGCAACTAATTCAAAAAGAGTTACATTATGGCAAATAAAGATCTCTAAAAAAGGTTAAAAGAGGCCGGAAGATGACTAAGACAATGTTCTATCGTATTTGAAGAACCAAAGTGTATGAGAGTGTCGAATATCATTTGAAATTGAAGTTAAGGGTACAATCTTGCAGATTAGCGACAGAAAATTTTCTTCATAAAAAATACAGGATTTGAAATAAACTAAACGTCTTCTTCTCTGTTAGCGAAGTAGCCTAATATTTATAGCGATCTGATTCCAGTGTCTAAAATTATATTTCTAACCAAGTCAATTTTTTGCACTAAACTTAGTGTCTTAAAATTGGACACTTAATTTAGGGCAAAAAATAGACTTCTACATCTTGAAGTCTAATTTCAGTCTTTCAAATTAAGCTCTCGGCCTTGCAATTCTAGTGACCAATCAAATCGTACCATGGAGTCACTAATATACAATTGAGGCATTTAAACAGACAATTTGAAACGTTGATTAAAAGCTCCAAGCATTGGTTATGGGTTGAGAAGTCACAATTTAGCAGGAAATCAGAAATCAAGAACAACATTAGCGCAAATTATATTCCACCTTAAACGTTAGCTTTCGAACAAATAATGGTTAGTTAAATTGTTTAATTTACAGAGAGGTTAGAATCTTCGGAAAACCTAAAACCAGTTTTTTACAAAATGAATATAGATAAAAAACACTCGATATTTGGAATTAACATAATTGTAAAAGACCCCAAATTTTGCCGCCTTTTCATTTTTTTCCGTCAAACCGCTTAAAAGCCAATATTGCTCTAAGATCTCGAAACCAAACCACTGAGGAAATATTTTCTCTAAATTCACACTTATTCTATAAAAAACTCATATAGTTTAATACTGGGTCACCGAATGAGTAAAGGATGTATAGACAACAATTTTTGGAGAGTTCATCCCTTCATTTGTTGTGACCATCTTTAAAAGTGACAGTAAACCACTGATCAAGGTTACCGCAACCTGAAGAAGCCTTCAATACGGACAAAATCGATGACTTTACCCTTGAATTTTTCTCTAGAAAGTTTTCGAAGATAAGTTTTGATTGAATATATTATGTCTACAATTTTAAAAACTAATGAGCAGTCTTGAGACTGCATAATCAAAAATGTCAAAATGTTCACTGTTCCGAGAATGACGATTATTATTTTTTCGGGGATGAAAAGCAAATTCCGTTTTTCTCTTACCATAGCTCAAAACTTTTTCTCGCCTCTTGAATAAAAAATGTGAAGCAATGAAACAATTCGACAAACCCATGCTGCTAATACTTTATTCTCTTCAATTGTACCTCAAAACAGAAAATAGTTTTTTCTCTTGTAAATATTACATATCATACATGCCGTTTAACTCCTGCAGCAAAAAAATGCAAAAAGTACAATTGCACAGTTACCAAATTTTTCGTTGGTTTTTAATAACTGTGAAAAGGATATTTATTCTGAAGGCCCCATTAGTTCGTTATTTTTAAAAAAAAATATAATATGTCAACTTAGCTTTCTACAGAAACTTTGCAATTGAAAAATGGTGTTAGCAATGATTTCGATACAAGGAATGTCAGTGGTTCATTCTCTATCAATTCGTTTTTTACATACATCTAGTAGTCAAGGCTAGATCTAAATGGACAAAATATGGGAAAAAACTCAAAAAAATGGAGGATTATTAGAAGATTTTAGGAAATCAGACTTATTGTGTCGTTTTTGTCATCGTCTACCGAACTTTTTGAAATCATGAGTATTTTCTATTTGTTCGTAAGTTTAGATCTTGCCATACAGTAGTATAAAAAATGTAGAACGCTTAGTTAACATATTCATTAGTGGCCCTGTTTGAGCTGAAAAACCATTAATTGATTATAAAAAATTAGAGAATTGAGACGAGTGATGTCAATCATGGCTTAAAGTTGAAATTCTTACACAAATTCTCCGATTAATTAACCGCATTTTTTACACGAATTTGTTGCTTAAAAAAATCAAAAAATAAAGGTCTGAAAGTTCGGATCTTTTCCGTTTGTGCCCCCCGTACGTTATGCGCCCCCCCCCCCCCCCCCGTTACAGAGCACGAGCACAGTTAAAATTACAGAGCACAGTTACAATAACAAAGTAAATCACTATGTAAAAGTATTGCACGTACATATCTGCGGGATGCAAATAAAATAAAATGCGCCCACTAAGCTGGGGGAGAGGGGGCCACAAACGGAAAAGATCCAAAAATTCAAAAATTCCATCAAAAAAACTTCACTGTAGTTATGAATCTCAATTGGCTATAAACTTTCAAAACCTAATTTAGGAAATTTAAAGACAGAGAAATTAGTTCAATTTGATCATGTATCCATCTTTGCGAGCTGGTGACTTTATTTTAAGTTCAAAACTACATTAATTTGAATCACAACTTGTTGCTGCTTTCAAAACACTGGGAAACTCATATCTAGATCTTGTCTATTTTTGCCAATTTTTGAAACTTCGAGCATACAAAACTCGGTCAATTTTTAATCAGTAATTCACAGTTGAAACTGAATTAAATTGTTATTCAAAAACAGAATATTCAGTCTGCAATTCAGCGAATTAGAAATTTCACTTTTTTCAGGCAGGGCAGAGCAACAAAATCTAGCACTAGGGTTGAAAGCAGTAGAGAAGACGTAAATTTTATTTCCATCGTTATTTTTTATGTTTTTCGGCATCTTGTGCTCCCGATTAAGTTCGAAGTTTGAAGATCTCAAAGACTAACGCTCCAAATTTTTTGGTTAAACTATTGTAGAGCTTGTTGGATGAGCAATGATCTTAATGCGAAATTAAATATGATCACGTTTCTAACCTATGAACTGTTTTCGCAGTTTGAACTCTAAAATTTCTTTTGATAAAACTTGTTTCTGCCTCCCAGAGCAGTGAGAGCATGATAATAATAAATTGTTCTCAGATACTATAAACACAATTTTTGTATCTAAATGTATCTGAAAGGACACCAATAAGGCATTAAGCCCGTCAAGTGGTGCCTAAGAGCAAATTGTTTCTTTATGGGTTGTATGATTTTCTTTACCTCCAACACCCATCCCCCGAACTAAATCAAAAGTTAAAAACTGAACTGGAAAAAACACATTTCATCTTTGTTTTTATTACAGAAACAAAAAAAAACACCAAAAGAGCGAAGTCTTACCAAAAAGCCTTTATGAGTTCCTCGTTGTCACAAATATAATTATCCTCCAGATCATGAAGTAAATGCGGCAGTTGTTTGGATTTCCACTGAATAATTTTTAAGACAATGCTGACATCCCATTTCACTAAAACATTAAACAGTTTGCGTAGGCGCCACTGAAGAATTTTGCTTTCTTGCTTAGTGCCTTTTGACCTATTTTTAATTGTTTTGATTCTTTTTGAATCATTAGTAATAACTTCTATTTCATCTTTGAAATGACATCATTTAACTCTGTGTTATGTTGTTCATTTCTTATAATTTTACTCAGACACTTCATCAGTTCATAAACATGCAGTTCACGTATTGATAGTAAACGATGCTTTTATGTCTTTTATGAGTCTTATGTTGTTAATTGAGTTAAACTTTTTAACACCAAAGAGTATTC